>NC_091189.1:21664399-21956899 GCF_040958095.1 Procambarus clarkii
TTCCTAGATTGGCTAATTCGTATAAGATTACTTCCCCATTGGCTTTATCAAATGCTCCTTGTAGATCAACAAAAACTCTACAATTGTCATCCACATTAGACAAACACTTTAAGAGACAATCCGCAGTACTTTTGCCTTTGATAAAACCAAAGAGATTACTGGACATGTTATCACCTACAAGGTAGAGTAGCCTATTTAACAAAATCCTTTCCATCATTTTACAAAAGCAGGATATTAAGGAGACAGGTCTGTAGCCTCCGTTTGACTTAGGGATAGGAATGATGACAGCCTCTTTCCATTTTCTTGGTAACTTTCCCTCTCTATAACTCATATTAAACAAATCAAGTAAGGGACTAGGTTTCATACCGGCTAAATAATTAAGAATGTCATACGTTACTCCATCTTTCCCGGGAGCAGTAGAGCTGCCACTTTTTATAGCATCCAGTAGCTCATCGTGAGTTATCTCAGTGCACGCTATAGATCTTGTATTTAAGGCACATAAAGTTACTCCATTTCTAATATTTTCCCATGACTCAATGGTGACTCTCGTGTCTGCAGGTAAGGACTCCATACCAGCAGCACTTGCCCATTTATCTACTAACTCATTAGCAACCTTCCCTGGATCTGAGTGAGCAATGAATTTGTTCTTACAACCCCTGACTTTATTTACTGCTCTCCATATGTCTTTAAGGTTCTTAGTATTACCAATGGACTGAGCAAAGTCTTGCCAGTATCTGTCCCGCGCCTCCTTCCTCACCTGACTGCATTTCCTAGCCACTTCCAACATTGTATTTTTCTCTTCATCCCTCATTCCATTTTTTAACCATTCTTTATGTGCACTCCGTAGCATTCTCTCCCATCCCTTGACTTGCTGATCATTGGAATATTTAAATTTCTTAGGTCTATGCGTCTTGCTTCCCCTGCCCCCGTTATTTTCCCTCTGTACTAATTTCTCTATGTTCTCGACCATATCCTCGTAAAAACTATCAACGCAGAGCGGCGTGTATTGTTGATACCAATTTCCCATATTTTGAATAAAATAATTTTTCATATCTTTATTAATATTTAGCCTTTTCCTTTGAAAGTGGACTTGTTTTTTCCCCAGTGGTAATTCAACGTTCAAGGCACAGTGGTCACTAAGTAGTTCCCGAGCCTCCCCCATAATCCCCTGAGAGTTTAAAATGCAGGCATTGTCAAGCCGTCCTCCCCTGATGTGAGTTGGTTCATTGTTTCCCAATAGACAGGTATCTGGATGATCTTGTAGAAACTGTAACCACTTGACCCCATTAGTACTAATGCTACCCACTGTCCCAAGGCTTGTGTGCCGAGCATTAAGGTCCCCAATGACCAGTGAAGGATCAGTATAAATGCAGTCAGGTAGATAGTTAGCGTCGAAGCAGTTCCTGGATACATACAAATTAACTACAATAAATTCCCCTTCCCTTAATGATAATTTAACACAGACACTCTCTATACCTTGCGTTTTTGATGGCGGTTCTACTAACTCTGCTGGTATGGAGTTCTTTACATAAATCGACGTGCCTCTGATGTTATTTGCGGCGAAGAGGTGAAACCCTTTATAACCATTTAATTTCAATAAGCCTTCATTCCTATCCCCTGTCTCCTGGAGAGCTACAACATCAATATCATTTCCCATCACATAACAATGAACATCTGTAACCCTGTTTCTTAAACCATTAACATTCCATGACAAAACTTTCAGTCTAGGGTGATCCATTATTAATCAATTCACTGCCTAAGTCATCCCCAATAAATTCACTAAATGATAGCCATACCTTGTATAACATCTCCCACCTCCTCCCAAGTTCACCAGTAAAAGCGACATTGCGATTCTCAAGAGATTTTTTCAGCCCTGTGACGTCCATTATTGGCCCAAATGATTCCTTCATTTTATGTGTATTGATAGGGTTCTTCCTTTCACTACGACTACCATCATTCACACACACTTCACTTTCCTTCATTTCATCACTCAATATTTCATTATTGCCCTCAACCACTATATCCTGATTTTTCTTCACAGTTTTGTGAATTTCCTTGACCTCCTGAACGTTTAATTTCGCCTCGATGGACTCGATTCTCTGCCCAAGATTTTGGAGGAACTCACCAACTTTTCTTAGTTCAGCCCACACCTCCTTGACCATATTATTATGACCCTCTTTCTGAGCCCCAGTAACCACTTCACTCACCGTTACATTGTCACTGCCGGAGTCCTGAGTGGTGGCGTGGCTGCTTGTTGCTTGAGCCTGACGAACTAAAGGAGACTCCTTTACCCACGCATTCGTCCGGTTCACTGGTGCTGTTTGGGGCAGACTGTTTTGCTGTGCTCCCGGTGTCTGGGTAAGAGCTCTTGCTTGCTCTGTAACATTCACCGGCCGGATAACACCCATACTCGGCCTCTTGCTACACACAGCTGAGCTGGCATTGTGAACACCTCCACAGTTGCAGCATCTGGGAACTATTTTCTCACCCAGATTAAGTCTGTTTGATTGTTAGGCGCCATGTAGAGTGCAGACGATGAGTCACAATAACGTGGCTGAAGATATGATGGTCAAACCACGCATCACAAAATGTCAATTCATTTTTTTCAATTTCTTTCTTTATTATGCACCTCATACCCATCTCGTGGGCGGTGGTGTAAAGGATTACAGAGGCACATAATCGGTTCAGGAACTGAACCCTCTAGTTCGTTTAGCTAAGCAAATAACAATCTTTTGACGCTAATTACAAAATTATTAATGTTATATATACATGTACACATACTCATATATATATATATATATATATATATATATATATATATATATATATATATATATATATATATATATATATATACGTAAACGTATATACATACACATACACATACATATTAATCACCCAGACAAATACACACATCAATAATCTTTTATATCACAAGTGATTTAACACGAGGCTCACAACAGTCACTATACAAGGCACTTTACATCTATGATGAGTCGCACAGTTACTAGCCTTGCTGCACACCCACCCAACTGGGCGGCAGCTTTACAGTCATGTGCTCCACACCCACCCAACTGGGCGGCAGCTTTATAGTCATGTGCTCCACACCCACCCAACTGGGCGGCAGCTTTACAGTCATGTGCTCCACACCCACCCAACTGGGCGGCAGCTTTACAGTCATGTGCTCCACACCCACCCAACTGGGCGGCAGCTTTACAGTCATGTGCTCCACACCCACCCAACTGGGCGGGAGCTTTACAGTCATGTGCATGCATTACTTACAGTAAGCAAATTTTGGATACTTCGCTAAGATTTCGGGCAGCACATCATTATGAATGAAGTACTTACACATTTCTTTGACACCATTGATGGTGTTATCTCTAAATTTCGCGATTTTTTCACATTCCATTATATAATGACACAAAGTATGCGAATAGTTCTGCTGACAGAGTTTACATTTAGTCAAATCTACATCAGCAGATGTTACAAATTCCCAGAGGCACTTGTAGCCAAGCCTAAGCCTAGCAGTGGTAACATCTAGAAGTCTGCTAACATTATTGGATGACCCATAGACGTGCGGTACTTCCTGCATAATAGAATGATGAAGATGAAGTAACTGGCGTGAATTTCACTTTGCCTCAAGTCTCCGAAATTTAGTTTATGTTCCTGGGATATTGCTGCCCTCAGGCTGCTCAAAGGTAGTCCAAGTTGGTAATCAATTCCCTCTTTACGAGCAAAAGTCTTGGCCAACTCATCAGTTCTATCATGCATTCGGAGACCAATATGGGAAGGAATACACAGGAGACAGACTCTGACTCCATCATTGATTATTTCATTATATCTGTATCTGGCTTCAGAGATAAGCACGTCACAATTATGCCTTGGGGAGCTGAGGGCAGTCAAGGATGACAAGGAGTCACTTAAAATTAGCGTGTCAACTTTGGATTCATATACGCGCTCGAGTGCAAGGGTTATGGCAACCAATTCTGTTTGAAGAGCGGAGGCCCAGTTACATAGACGCGCTCCACACTCATGGGAGAAGGAACCATCTCTCCTTGTCACAACAACTGCACTTCCAGCTGCACCATGGGGACTGGTGCAAGGATCCATCAGTGTAAATAATCTGGGAAAGGGAGCGCTTTCTGACTAAAGCATCAATTTGGCTTAAGGCATTGTACTTTGCTTCTTGTCGAAGTAAGGCTTGTTCTATAATCAGCTACCTCCTTCTTTAATCAGGAGGGACAGCACAAAATGTCGAAACAACATTGTTTTGGTCTGTCCAGGACTATTATCAAGACTGACGGAAACGTTATCGTTTCTCTATTTTCTTATGTGTTTTGATCGTATACAGATTGATTTCTGTAGATTGTTTACTGTAGAGGTTGACTGTCGACTCCTTAGGCTCCACCGTCTTAAGACTCCCTCCCTTCCCCCTGACACTTCGATCGCAGTAGGTCCCTCAAAGGCTGTGAAGGTAGGCCTATATGAGTGAGGAAAGGCGCCGCATCCAGTTTATCGACCACAAGCCTAAGCTGGAGGCCCAGACTCTTGAGGTGATCAACCAGTGATAATTTCTCCGCGGGATAAATCTGTAATCTCATTGGCTAGCGCTCGAGCGTTTACGAACGGGTCAGTAGTTCCAAGATTCATCTGGATCAGCCAAGCCTCTTATCTTATACGTAGCGATTTTAACGGGATCGATCAATCCGTTAAAAATGCAGCGAACTAGTACAAATTAAAGCACCGTAATGCTGACGTTTTCTATGCATCGGCACGATAGGTAAGGTGGGTTGCTTGGGTTCGTACGTTTCTGGTTAAGCAAAACACTTGTACTTTGTAAATATCTGATTAGGCAAAACTGTGATTCGCAGACACAGTTGTGCCACGCTTTCATAGAACTAGAAATTCTTTCCACACCAACAAACTGGACCTACTGCTGTAGTGGCAGCAGGAGATCTACTAGATGACCTAAGCTGTAAAAGCAGCCTTAAGGAAAGCGCGGATTACAATCACACTCAGGGCAGTGTTTCCAAGTTGCCTGCCTAAGGATGAGTGCACTTGGCCGCATCCCAGTTGGAAGTGGTGGTTGCTCAAGAGTCTCCCTGCCTTGAAGCTCTCTCCTGTAGGCGGGGTGAGTGGTTGTGTACACACCCGGCTTTACTCCCGCCTCCACAACAATCAAAATCAAATCTCGGGATTTCTCTTAAGTACTTATTGTTTGCCTCCGTCACGAAGCCTACAGCAGACACGTGTGCGCGCGCACCTACCTATTAGCTACTAGTACTTAGCTATCAGTGATTACGGGAGAGTGAGGTCAGGTTTAAGTTTATTAACACAATAAAATACATTCCGAAATGATAGAGTAGCTTTAGGCTATTTCTACCCTTCCAAGTGAGATCTGCCTCTCTATGCCCCGCCTACTATAGCCTTGTTCTACCTGTTTTACAATTTAAATATTCTGACGTTCGAGGTTTGTCGAATCTGGCGTTGAGAGAGAGAGAGAGAGAGAGAGAGAGCTACCAATTTCCAGAACCGTGCTTAATGACGGGGAAATCAAAATATCTGTTTACAACATTCGTGATACCAAAATTGAAATATGCAACGCTTGTGTGGTGTCAATATCTATAGAAGCACATAAACAAATTAGAAAGAATGCAAAAACATGCTACTAAACGGATTCCGGGACGTATGAACATGAGCCACAAGGAGAGACTGAAGGCGTTGAATATGCCAAGGCTACAAGATAGGAAAAGAGGTGATGTGATCACTACTTACAAAATAGTAATAGGACGCGACATACAAAATGTCGCGAAAAATAGGACGCAAAAATAGGACGCGACAGAATAGATAAAGAGGACGTTTGGTAGCCTGCAACTTCAAGAACAAGAAGTTGTAAATTCAAGTAAAGAAAACAAAGGCGCCGGAAAAAAACATTAGGAAGTTCACTTTTGCAAACAGTGGTAGACGGTTGGAGGTGGTGGTGGTGGAGGACCAAACCGTCAGTAGCTTCTGTGTCAAGTGACAATACTGGGAAGACGGGACACCATCTTCTTGAGGTTATCTTGAGATGATTTCGAGGCTTAGCGTCCCCGCGGCCCGATCCTTGACCAGGCCTCCTTTTTGTTATACATCCCCCAGGAAGCAGCCCGTAGCAGCTGTCTAACTCCCAGGTACCTATTTACTGCTAGGTGACCAGAAGCATCAGGGTGAATGAAACTCTGCCCATTTGTTTTCGCCTCCACCGGGGATCGAACCCGGAACCTCAGGACTACGAATCCGAAGCGTTGTCCACTCAGCTGTCAGCCCCCCTCCCCCCCCCCCTTAGACCATGAGCGTGGTTCCCATTCTGTAACTACACTTGAGTAATTACACATTAAATACAAGCTAATGTATTATAGCAGCTAGCAAATAGAAAAAAAACAGTTTTAATAAAACAATAATCGAGAAACCCCGGGAAACCTAACCAAAGAAGAGAGAAGGCTCAGGCACTAGCATAAACGCACTCGTTCTCTTGCTCGTGCGGCGAGGGTCTAGCTTTGAACAATGGAGATTGGAAAGATTATGAAAATCCAGTTTGTCCTCCCACAGGCTCTGAATAATTGCCTCCTCGTTGTACCAACTTAATCCATGGCGCTTAAGCCATGAATATACGACCAACCCTCCCCAACTTCCTGCTGCTGTACCTGCCTTATACACTGGACCACCTCCCCACTTCCTGCTGCTGTACCGCCTTATACACTGGACCACCTCCCCACTTCCTGCTGCTGTACCGCCTTATACACTGGACCACCTCCCCACTTCCTGCTGCTGTACCTGCCTTATACACTGGACCACCTCCCCACTTCCTGCTGCTGTACCGCCTTATACACTGGACCACCTCCCCACTTCCTGCTGCTGTACCTGCCTTATACACTGGACCACCTCCCCACTTCCTGCTGCTGTACCGCCTTATACACTGGACCACCTCCCCACTTCCTGCTGCTGTACCGCCTTATACACTGGACCACCTCCCCACTTCCTGCTGCTGTACCTGCCTTATACACTGGACCACCTCCCCACTTCCTGCTGCTGTACCGCCTTATACACTGGACCACCTCCCCACTTCCTGCTGCTGTACCGCCTTATACACTGGACCACCTCCCCACTTCCTGCTGCTGTACCGCCTTATACACTGGACCACCTCCCCACTTCCTGCTGCTGTACCGCCTTATACACTGGACCACCTCCCCACTTCCTGCTGCTGTACCTGCCTTATACACTGGACCACCTCCCCACTTCCTGCTGCTGTACCGCCTTATACACTGGACCACCTCCCCACTTCCTGCTGCTGTACCGCCTTATACACTGGACCACCTCCCCACTTCCTGCTGCTGTACCGCCTTATACACTGGACCACCTCCCCACTTCCTGCTGCTGTACCTGCCTTATACACTGGACCACCTCCCCACTTCCTGCTGCTGTACCGCCTTATACACTGGACCACCTCCCCACTTCCTGCTGCTGTACCGCCTTATACACTGGACCACCTCCCCACTTCCTGCTGCTGTACCGCCTTATACACTGGACCACCTCCCCACTTCCTGCTGCTGTACCGCCTTATACACTGGACCACCTCCCCACTTCCTGCTGCTGTACCTGCCTTATACACACGCTGAACTATCATTGTTTACAAGTTTAGCTTTCTCTTGTAAATAGTTTGAATAGTTATGGCTCATGTGGATCCGATTGGACTGATCGGTATAGCGACGACCTTACATCTTGCAGGGTCGGTGTTTGATCCCCGATGGTCCAAGTGATTGGGCACCTTCACTCCCTCCTCATAGACCTTCACAGTGCTATATAATCATCTGACTCAGCTCTCTCCTCATAATTAACTTCCGCATGCAGGTAGGGAATTACGGGCTATTCATGCCCATACAACCTCTTGGGTAGCTTAATCTTTATCAGGTAGGGAAACAGCTGAAACACAGTAAAGCTGTTAGACCAGAGAGAACTCTATACTGGCTTCTTGGAGAGCTGGAAAAACCGTGTGGACCTGTCTTCTCACCACTACGCTTGTCCAACCACTTGGGCTGGACGGTAGAGCGACGGTCTCGCTTCATGCAGGTCGGCGTTCAATCCCCGACCGTCCAAGTGGTTGGCCACCATTCCTTCACCCCCCCCCCCGTCCCATCCCACCTCCTTATCCTGACCCTTTCCCAGTGGTATATAGTCGTAATGGCTTGGCGCTTTCTCCTGATAGCTCCCTTCCCTTCACCACTACGCTGGTGCCACTCCGTAAAAAAAGTAACTTTTTTGCTTAACCAGAAACGTAAAGAACACAACCGTTTTATCTAACCAGAAACGTAAAAAATGCAATTGTTTTGCCTAACCAGAAACGTACGACCTCAGCAGCCAACTTATCAGGACCGGTATAGAGAAAACGTCAATATTACTGTGTAATGTAATTTCTAATAATAGTATCATTCTCAACAGGTTTGTCATCTCCGTTAGTAATGGGAGGTGTTGTGGGAGTGCGGGCGGCCGGCGAGGGTGGGCCTTTAACACCTCCCTCAGGGGACCCCACTCCCGCACACCTCCAACTCATCACCGTGGAAACACACCACCTCAACACAGAAGCAACGATTCAAAACGAAAGTCATGATACAACACGAAAGTAATGATTCAACATAAAAAATTATTCGACACGAAAGCAATGATTCAAGACGAAAGCAATGATTCAAGACGAAAGCAATGATTCAACACAAAAGCAATGATTCAACATAAAAGCAATGATTCAACATAAAAGCAATGATTCAACACAAAAGCAATGATTCAACATAAAAGCAATAATTCAACATAAAAGCAATGATTCAACATAAAAGCAATGATTCAACATAAAAGCAATGATTCAACACAAAAGCAATGATTCAACATAAAAGCAATGATTCAACATAAAAGCAATGATTCAACATAAAAGCAATGATTCAACATAAAAGCAATGATTCAACACAAAAGCAATGATTCAACATAAAAGCAATGATTCAACACAAAAGCAATGATTCAACATAAAAGCAATGATTCAACATAAAAGCAATGATTCAACACAAAAGCAATGATTCAACATAAAAGCAATAATTCAACATAAAAGCAATAATTCAACACAAAAGCAATGATTCAACACAAAAGCAATAATTCAACATAAAAGCAATAATTCAACATAAAAGCAATAATTCAACACAAAAGCAATGATTCAACATAAAAGCAATAATTCAACAGAGGAGGAAAAATAATAATTCAACATAAAAGCAATAATTCAACATAAAAGCAATAATTCAACACAAAAGCAATAATTCAACACAAAAGCAATGATTCAACATAAAAGCAATGATTCAACACAAAAGCAATGATTCAACATAAAAGCAATGATTCAACACAAAAGCAATGATTCAACATAAAAGCAATGATTCAACACAAAAGCAATGATTCAACACAAAAGCAATGATTCAACATAAAAGCAATAATTCAACACAAAAGCAATGATTCAACATAAAAGCAATGATTCAACACAAAAGCAATGATTCAACATAAAAGCAATAATTCAACACAAAAGCAATAATTCAACACAAAAGCAATAATTCAACATAAAAGCAATAATTCAACACAAAAGCAATGATTCAACATAAAAGCAATGATTCAACATAAAAGCAATAATTCAACACAAAAGCAATAATTCAACACAAAAGCAATGATTCAACATAAAAGCAATAATTCAACACAAAAGCAATAATTCAACACAAAAGCAATAATTCAACACAAAAGCAATGATTCAACATAAAAGCAATGATTCAACATAAAAGCAATGATTCAACATAAAAGCAATGATTCAACATAAAAGCAATGATTCAACATAAAAGCAATGATTCAACAGAAAAGCAATGATTCAACACAAAAGCAATGATTCAACACAAAAGCAATGATTCAACACAAAAGCAATGATTCAACACAAAAGCAATGATTCAACACAAAAGCAATGATTCAACATAAAAGCAATAATTCAACACAAAAGCAATAATTCAACACAAAAGCAATGATTCAACATAAAAGCAATGATTCAACACAAAAGCAATGATTCAACATAAAAGCAATAATTCAACACAAAAGCAATAATTCAACACAAAAGCAATAATTCAACACAAAAGCAATGATTCAACATAAAGCAATGATTCAACACAAAAGCAATGATTCAACACAAAAGCAATGATTCAACACAAAAGCAATGATTCAACACAAAAGCAATGATTCAACATAAAAGCAATGATTCAACATAAAAGCAATAATTCAACACAAAAGCAATGATTCAACACAAAAGCAATGATTCAACACAAAAGCAATGATTCAACATAAAAGCAATGATTCAACACAAAAGCAATAATTCAACACAAAAGCAATGATTCAACACAAAAGCATTGATTCAACATAAAAGCAATAATTCAACACAAAAGCAATGATTCAACACAAAAGCAATGATTCAACATAAAAGCAATAATTCAACACAAAAGCAATGATTCAACACAAAAGCAATGATTCAACACAAAAGCAATGATTCAACACAAAAGCAATAATTCAACACAAAAGCAATGATTCAACACAAAAGCAATGATTCAACATAAAAGCAATAATTCAACACAAAAGCAATAATTCAACACAAAAGCAATGATTCAACATAAAAGCAATAATTCAACACAAAAGCAATGATTCAACATAAAAGCAATGATTCAACACAAAAGCAATGATTCAACATAAAAGCAATAATTCAACACAAAAGCAATAATTCAACATAAAAGCAATGATTCAACACAAAAGCAATGATTCAACATAAAAGCAATGATTCAACACAAAAGCAATGATTCAACATAAAAGCAATGATTCAACATAAAAGCAATAATTCAACACAAAAGCAATGATTCAACACAAAAGCAATGATTCAACATAAAAGCAATGATTCAACACAAAAGCAATAATTCAACACAAAAGCAATGATTCAACATAAAAGCAATGATTCAACACAAAAGCAATTATTCAACACAAAAGCAATGATTCAACATAAAAGCAATGATTCAACATAAAAGCAATAATTCAACACAAAAGCAATGATTCAACACAAAAGCAATAATTCAACATAAAAGCAATGATTCAACACAAAAGCAATAATTCAACACAAAAGCAATGATTCAACACAAAAGCAATGATTCAACACAAAAGCAATGATTCAACACAAAAGCAATGATTCAACACAAAAGCAATGATTCAACACAAAAGCAATGATTCAACACAAAAGCAACAAGAAGCCCAACAATGCCAACGAAGAACAACCGCAACACTTTAAAAAAGAACAAAGTCAACACAATGACTCCCGGGTAGCAACACAACCCCCCCCCTCCCCCCCCCCAACTCCACAAACACAAAAAAACACAATAAATATATATAAAAAAAAACGGCTGCAAAATTTATGATATTTTACAAAAAAAAATAATTAAGTCAATACATAAACATTGTTCCTCTCTCGTGGAAGGTAATACGGTTCACTCCACGCACGGCTGAACAAAATGCCCATGTTCACTCACAGAGTTTTCACCCTAAAATGTTATTTACCAATCTGTAACTCCATCAGTTCTCTTTCCCCTTGTAGTTGTCATTTTCTGTCCACCTATGGCAACAGGGATTTTATGGCAAAAATCCACGATATAGTGTCCCAGATGGATACCGAATATATCGGCACTATTGAATTTCAATTTAGACCACAAGGTATCAACCAATCACAGACTTGCATAATCACGTCACTGGACTACAATAACCACTTACAGTCTTGATATTGATACAAGAAAGAGCACAGAAACCAATCACATTTTTGCTTCTGACGTCATCGGAGCACAGCAACCAGTAAATTTGGTAATAAAATATCACAAAATGGGTGTTTGTAGATAGAACACATACAGAAAAACACAATATCCAAACATGGTAGAGTAGAAAATGAAATTATATGTTTTATCAATAAGTTTAAACCTTACTTTTTATGCAGCATTCACAAAACATTAACATTACAGTGAACAGCACACCTGGCCATGAAAACGATATAATAAGCCTGATATAGCAGCAGAGGTAGAGACAAAAATTAAGACCTTTATGGAATGCAGTTTTCCCAGTCTTTCACATTTTTCAAAAGGAAAGAAATCCGGGAAGAAGCAAAGGCACAGCACAGTTAAGGGAGATAGGTAATCGGACACAAATGGATTCTCACAGGAACCATAGCACAATCTGGCTTTACAATGTACTTGAGTTGTGGCGCTATCACGCACATTAACATTACTTCCCTTTAATAAAAATAACTATAATACTGTCGATGATAAATGAGCATCAGCCTTTATAGGTGAGTGGGGAGGGAAGGAAACGCTTGTTGTTAGGCGAAAAAAATCATGATTTGAGGCTTGCGCCCATGACTTCAGAGGCCTAAGTGCCCTGCAGCTGGCAGATGTATAAACAAATTAATTAAAGGACCAACAGTCCGACGCTTCAGAGGCGGAGCCAAGAAGCTGCTACTCGCCCTGCAGTCATAAACCAGCCAACACACGCTTGAAGGTTAAGCTGCGTGTGGAGTGCCTCTACAGCTTTAAATGTAGCTAAGGTAGAGCCCAATAGCCTCTGAAACCTATACACCAATCAACTTCAGGGTCAGAGGAGCCCAGTGCTGAAGCTCAACCCAAGCAGGCACAAACAGGCGAGTACAAACATGTCTAACTATCAAAATGCGAAATAACTTCATTTCCAGAAATGAAACCCAAATGAAATGTCACTCAACCACCAAGTTCATCAATCAGTCACCAATACCCACAGCACAATCAATTTACAAGTCGTTGATGAATAAATTTGTTACAGATTTATTCATTACAGAATAAATTAGTGCGCCGGATTAATCAGCGAAATATTCAGTAAATTAACGAGTAATTCGGTAATTATTCAATACGTTAGCAAGGAAATTATATGATCAACGAACAAGCGAGTAGGCGACTTGCATAATTAATTCAGTAGGCTATTCAAACTTTATAGGCAAATTTTTCAATTGCAAAGTTAGTTTATAAATATTTTACTAGTTCGGGTCCCCGGCGTTGCTCGGGTAGCTTCCCAACAATGTCTTCATCAATGTAACCACATTCACGACACACTGCCTTCATCGCTATCTTCACTACCCGGGTACCGCCGAGTGACTCGTGTAGGGAGCGGAGAGATTCTGTGGGCTCCCAACACCTAATCATGGAGAAAATAATATCCTAGATGAATATAGTCTGGTTTTCGATGAGGCTGGAATTTGCCATTGGGGCCGACACCAATCCCCCTATGACCGTCCCCTTACCCCCAACAGCCACCCTGCAAAGTTTGGTGAGGGGAAGACGCATACATACGTATTCCTTGCGGTGATGGACACTTTAATTACACCTACACCTTAGTCAACACAAAATGCAGGGAAAGAAAATATTTACTGGTGGGAGACGTTTCTCATTCCTGTAGTAAAGGTACCTAATACCCCCTTCCAGGGTGGTTGGTTGGAAAACCGGGGGTTCTCCAACCACCCACCCTCCACACCACATCAAATGCACCACCTTCCATTCAACACCCTTACACTACAGCACCCCCTCTTTCCAGAGACTATATACCCCCCACCTCCCTCTCCAACACACCCTCTCCCCCCTCCATCTCACACTAATAACTACCCAAAATAGCGATCACCTCCGAGAACTCAATACCCTCCAATGATTACCAGAGATGTGAAGTCCAGACGAGCGGCGGTGAACTATACAAAAAGGCAGTAAAATATAATTAAAACTGCTCGTACAGAAACATGAATGAAAAGCTTACATTGAGAAAATCACAGATTTTTATGATTACATCATTAAGCGCTTAGAAATAATTGCGTTTGATTAAGGTTTCATTAAGGTTTAACAAGTTAGAGATGGAATTATATAACTTATCTTGATTTAACCCTTAGAGAAGGAGCTGTTATGAGATCGTTGCGTGTGTTTGTACTCACCTAGGTGTGTTTACGGCTTGTGTATGTGTGAGTAAACAAAAGTAACACAGCTGAACGCAACCAAACGAGCAAAATAAGTATAGATGCGAGCGAGCCTAGCGTTTAGTGTGTTTATGGCGGCTGGGAAGGACATTTATCAGTGGCCGGGAGTGGAGGCGACAGGCCAGTTACTCACCAGCCTCTGAGAGGGAGGGTCACGCACGCAGCGTTCATTTTTAAACTAATTCTTGTCTTACGTTTTTTAATATATTTTATTACAAATACCCAACGGAAGCAACTTCAAAATTGTAATATTCACTGGCTATCTCATCATGGTGAAAGTTTAATTCCTTTGCGACCGTACACAATACGAGGACTCCTAAATCATTTGACACTTCCCTGGCACACAGTACGAGGACCACTGAATCCTGACACTTCCCCAGTACGAGGATCACTTAATCCTGACACTTCCCCTGTACGAAGACCACTTAATCGTGACACTTCCCCAGTACGAGGACCACTTAATCCTGACACTTCCCCAGTACGAGGACTACTGAATCCTGACACTTCCCCAGTAAGAGGACCACTTAATCCTGACACTTCCCCAGTACGAGGACTACTGAATCCTGACACTTCCCCAGTAAGAGGACCACTTAATCGTGACACTTTCCCGGTACAGAATACGAGGACCACTGAATCCTGACACTTCCCCAGTACGAGGACCACTTAATCGTGACACTTTCCCGGTACACAAAGGCAGCCTCTTTAAACTGGAGGAAAATTGGACAGAGGATACAAGTGGAAGCTGGAAATACAAATAAGTCGAAGAAACTTAAGGAAATACTCTTATACAGTATGGGTGGCCAACAACTGGAATGTACAAAAAAGTTGTGAAAGCCACCGCCATCCACAATTTAAAGGGCACATTTGACAAAGAGTTTGAACGTCAGAGTAGTTATGCTATAGCGCAACAGTACAACAACTGTTGTAACATATCACCTCACCCAAATGCAGGTATAAAATCGAAGCTGTTTAAACTCTGTTTAGTTATAGTTGTGTGTGTGTGTAAACTAAAGTCTTTGAAAATGTAATAAGTTATTACGAAACGCGTTCAAGTGTCGCGTCAGACTAGAAATAAAAATGAATTTGGGAGAATTGATTTTTCAGTTACCATCAACAGTGAAAAGAAATATAAGAAATATTGAGAAAATTCGTGTTAGAATTATTAATCTTACTTTTTCGGTCATATTTAATAATATATATATATATATATATATATATATATATATATATATATATATTATATATAGTATTACACACACACTTATCGGTGTATATGTTCCATCTACGCGATTGTATTCCAACACATTCAATACCATGGAAATGAGCTCCGGAAATTGACTCAACGAAGCCTTAAGCACCATCTGTTGGCATAAAACTCAACATAAAATATAAACAAACCAGCGAAGAATCCGAAGCCTCCCGAGCGAGAGAGAGAAGATAAAGACGGAAAAAGACAAGTCTGAGGAAAGACTAAAAATTCAATTGGACAAACCAACTCGGGAATATTCGCCCGGAGAGACAGAGTCCAGGTTTACCTAACCCGAGGAGAGGCGTCGAGCGAGGATATTGTATTTTCCTAGAGGAGGGAGAAGGAGGCGGCGTTAACACTTCTCCAGAAGCACTGCCAACACCAGCAGAGGTGGAGGAAGTCAACAGTGGTAAGGTATGAGGTGTGACAGCGGCCGGCCGCCTCCAGAAACAAGAGGATGTGAAAAGCGAGAGTTGTATTATCTTTCAAGTGCTTTCATGCAATGTGTGTGTGAGAGAGTGAGTGTGTGTGTGTGTGTGTGTGTGTGTGTGTGTGTGTGTGTGTGTGTGTGTGTGTGTGTGTGTGTGTGTGTGTGTGTGTGTGTGTGTAAAGCGGAAGGTTGGAAGGATGGAGCCTGGGAGATTGGATGGGTCAAGTGAGCTGCAGTGTTTTATAAAAGGAAAGAAGAATGCAGTGAGGAAAATCATTTAGTGGTGGCGAAGAGAGTGGCGGCAAAGAGGGGGGGGATGGAGGAAAAAGGGGGGGGTGGAGGCAAAAGGAGGGAAAGTGGCGGCAAAAAGAGAGGGGTGGTGGTAGCTAAAACGGGGGTGGCGACAAAGGGTAAATGGCGGTGAAAAGGGGAAAGGTAGTAGCGGCGAAAAAGGAAGGGGGTAGTGGCTGTGAAAGGGGAAGAGGTAGTGGCGGAAAAGAGGGGGGTAGTGGCAGCGGCGAAAAGGAGGGAGTGGTGGTCGGACCAGTGAAAAGGAGGGTTCGCTTTTGGCAGCCAAAAGCGGAGGGAAAAGGAGGGTAGTAGCGACGTAGAACCGAGAAAAGGAGGCTCACTATAGCTACTGAAATCAGAGAACTAGCACTTAACGCACTTTATAAAGTATGCGACAGACAAATCTATAACAAAATAATGCAAAATTCAAAGCAAAATCACATTAGGTGTTGGGCTCTCGCCCCAGGTGGGGGGGGGGGGGTACTTGACATGCTCATGGTACTACAGAAATAGTGAAGACAGTGAGTTTGTCAATATTTAGTTATCTCCTAAACATACTGAAGAGAACCCTAATGAACATAGCACCACACAAGGCATGTTGGGCCACACGGGGCAGCTTCTACAGGAGTAAACCAACCCTGCGAGTGAACACCACCGCCATAACAGCATGTTCACTCATCCTGCGAGTAAACACTACCGCCATAACAGCATGTTCACTCATCCTGCGAGTAAACACTACCGCCATAACAGCATGTTCACTCATCCTGCGAGTAAACACTACCGCCATAACAGCATGTTCACTCATCCTGTGAGTGAACACTACCGCCATAACAGCATGTTCACTCATCCTGCGAGTGAACACTACCGCCATAACAGCATGTTCACTCATCATGCGAGTGAACACCACCGCCATATAACAGCATGTTCACTCATCCTGCGAGTGAGTGGGTTGTTCAGCCTGTCACTTACAGCCAGACGCGGGACTAACAAGTGACGGGTCCAGTGACGGGGCCCGGGACGCCGGGGTGTCATGGAGGGTATTACCATCATTAAAGTGACCTCTGAGGGTGGGTGTACCGTCAACATGACCCAGCAACATTGACCATGTTTAAACTGCCCGACTGTTGGCTAACTACTAACTAGTGTAGTTATCACAAACCTGTATTGAGAGGTTTACTCTGGGCTGAGGGAGGACGTCTCGCTCCAGGGTTGTGGCCACCACTTTGGGCGCCAAAGTCGCCGTCTCACTTAGGGTTACTAAAAGCCTAGGGTTAGTCTAAATAATTCACACAAATGCAATATTCACTGATACATTCGCTTTCACTGTATCGTTATGCCGTATAAAAAGACTATTCGGGTATGTTCAATAAGTGCGTTTTATCAGAGTCCGAGACGTCGTCCTCCCCCGTCGAGTGTCAGTCAGGAACTGAACATTAACGGCAGGAAGAACTAACCTTGTTTAAGATGAAAACTCCTGCCTGTAGCTGTTCAATTATTTGTTTTCGTACTTTTTATTATATTTATTGATTAATGATTATATTTTCATTAATCGACAGATCTGGATAATATTTATTATTGTTTTTTTACTGTTGTTGGAAAACTGGCATCATCGCAAACACTTGCCACCGACGGACCAAATCTTGTAATCTATACAGGAGTAATTATTCTAATTTTCTTCAATAAAATCGTCTTGCATACGATAACCCATGTATTTACAAATATTACGCACACTGTATGTTTGATTGATATAGCATTAATAATTATTTTTATGAGCTTTCTTATTGACTAGACATTGGTAATACTGTTGTCTCTATACACGCACACACGGGCTGTGATCTACTAATAATTCATTTTAGGTTGAAATTACCGTTCTTATAAACAAAATTTACGTCTTACACAATATCAATACTTATAACCTTTTAAAACCTCGCTACAGCTCTAGGCATGCTGAACCCTATTGTCCATAGGGTTCTTATTTCTTAGTGTGAAAACATCATTTTTGCCTTTGTGAATTGATAAGTTACGTCCATAATATTTAAGGTTCGAGTTGATACTATAAAGTCGATTTTCTCGTAGTGGAGGATTAATGCACGCCTTTATGTAATGTGGCAGTGAATACTAGTTTGAGTATTCTGGCCCAAGAGAGTTAACAGACCGACTCATTCCAAAAATATATCAAAATAGCTCCTGTTGTAGGCTACTGTTGCAGACTACTATTGTAGACTGCTGTTTTAGGGTACTGTTATACCCTAGAAATGTCCTCGTTTTGTCTTATTTTAATTATAAAGAGCGTTACAAATTTAATTCTACTAACCCCTAAACCGAACTGTGTGTAAGGCCTAAATAAGCAATCCTAGGCTTATCATACGCCATTTTAAACACAATGTTTATATACTATGCAAGGCCTAGGAAGTGTTCAGTTTGGTTCTTGCCTTCTATCTCCTGCCCTCGACCAAATAATACATGCACCGGGAAGCGAGATACACTTCTCAGTGTATATATACAGACAAGCGAGGTTCAACATGAACGTTCAAGTGAACAAAAACTTTCAAGATAAATAGATTGTTCAAGTGAACTGCGTATACAGGGAAGGAGAGCTAGCTCTAGGGCCTGGCGGATATTGGAGAAGTCTTTTGTGCAAGGAAAGTTCAAGCTCAAGTTTTAGCAAGAGATTTGATCAATTACATAGGAATGGTCGGCTGCAAGCAGAAGCTGCCTCGTTTGGTTTTAGGCCTTGTGTAGTGGTCTTATGTTATTATGAAAGGCTTAGGCTTACAGAAAAACAAGGACTTCCCTACTATTACAGAAGAACGAGAGATTCCGTGGTCTTGCAGAAGAACGAGGGCTTCCCCTGCTGCTAAAGAAGAACAAGGGCTTCCCCTGGTGTTACAGAAGAACAAGGGCTTCTCCTGGTCTTACAGAAGAACAAGGGCTTCCCTATCTTACAGAATATGGGCTTCGGCCTGGTCTCACAGAGGGACATGAGTTTCTCTGGTCTCACAGAGAAGCAGAGGCTTCTCTGGTCTCACAGGGAAACAGAGGCTTCTCTGGTCTCACAGGGAAACAGAGGCTTCTCTAGTCTCACAGAGAAACAGAGGCTTCTCTGGTCTCACAGAGAAACAGAGGCTTCTCTGGTCTCACAGGGAAACAGAGGCTTCTCTGGTCTCACAGGGAAACAAGCTTCTCTGGTCTCACAGGGAAACAGAGGCTTCTCTGGTCTCACAGGGAAACAGAGGCTTCTCTGGTCTCACAGGGAAACAGAAGCTTCTCTGGTCTCACAGGGAAACAGAAGCTTCTCTGGTCTCACAGGGAAACAAGCTTCTCTGGTCTCACAGGGAAACAGAAGCTTCTCTGGTCTCACAGGGAAACAGAAGCTTCTCTGGTCTCACAGGGAAACAGAAGCTTCTCTGGTCTCACAGGGAAACAAGCTTCTCTGGTCTCACAGGGAAACAGAAGCTTCTCTGGTCTCACAGGGAAACAGAGGCTTCTCTGGTCTCACAGAGAAACAGAGGCTTCTCTGGTCTCACAGGGAAACAGAAGCTTCTCTGGTCTCACAGGGAAGCAGAGGCTTCTCTGGTCTCACAGGGAAACAGAAGCTTCTCTGGTCTCACAGGGAAACAGAAGCTTCTCTGGTCTCACAGGGAAACAAGCTTCTCTGGTCTCACAGGGAAACAGAAGCTTCTCTGGTCTCACAGGGAAACAGAGGCTTCTCTGGTCTCACAGAGAAACAGAGGCTTCTCTGGTCTCACAGGGAAACAGAAGCTTCTCTGGTCTCACAGGGAAGCAGAGGCTTCTCTGGTCTCACAGGGAAACAGAAGCTTCTCTGGTCTCACAGGGAAACAGAGGCTTCTCTGGTCTCACAGAGAAACAGAGGCTTCTCTGGTCTCACAGGGAAACAGAGGCTTCTCTAGTCTCACAGGGAAACAGAGGCTTCTCTGGTCTCACAGAGAAACAGAGGCTTCTCTGGTCTCACAGGGAAACAGAGGCTTCTCTGGTCTCACAGAGAAACAGAGGCTTCTCTGGTCTCACAGGGAAACAGAGGCTTCTCTGGTCTCACAGGGAAACAGAGGCTTCTCTGGTCTCACAGGGAAACAGAGGCTTCTCTAGTCTCACAGAGAAACAGAGGCTTCTCTGGTCTCACAGAGAAACAGAGGCTTCTCTGGTCTCACAGGGAAACAGAGGCTTCTCTAGTCTCACGGAAGGACAGGGGATTCCCTGGGCTTATAGAGTCTTACATAACTCATAATCTTTCGTAAAAATGAACAACTTGAAGCTCTGATGATATCCCGTGGTGCGGTGAAGTATTATCATGCACCAGGATGGAATCACTAATGTAATTAAACTATCATCGTGGAAAGAGTATAGTGAATGACGATCGCCTGAACTGGAAGCAAAGTAAACCAAAAATTTACCAATATAATTATACACAGACCTTCAAGAAAAATAACGGTTTTCTCTGTAATGTGATGCAGCCTATTTAGAGATTTAAAATTTCAAGAATGTTTGCTTCAAAATATTTTTTATGCCAATGGTTCGCCAAACGTAAGGAAATTTTGAAGATAAAGTGCTAAGCCAGTATGACTATACAGCACCGAGAAGGATTATAAAGACAAGGAGCTGGGATATGAGGAAGGTGTGAAAGTGCCCAACCACTTGGACCATCTGGGATCGAACGCCGACCCTGCAAGAAGTGAGGCCGACGCTAAACGAACTATTCCAAGTGGATGATATGCTTCTTCAAACCAGACGTAATCTCTCCAAGAAATACTATTAAAACGCACGAACTGAAGGAGGCTCTACTCCCATATAACAGGTCTTAAATATACAAGCATGAAAATTTCAATACTGCAATTACCAATATACGTAATACACAGCCTCTCACACGCTTACAACACAAAGGTAATGTATTCAAAACTTAACCAATGAGGCAGGTCATGCCTTATATTTTACAACAACATTCTGAGGGAAGATTAAAAAATAAATCTTGTGAGCTTCGGTTCGTGCCACTGAGAGGCAAGTTTGGGGGGGGGGGAGGGACAAGGCTTCGAATCCACACGTTAAATGTGTGCTAGGTAATATATGAATTTTATGTACATTTTATGTATATGTAATGTACTTAAAATACACAGAGTCCTGTCGCACTTCTGATGAGCCAAAATGCACTTCTGGGCCTACTATGCAAGGCCCGATTTGCCTAATAGGCCGAGTGATTTTCTTTATTTTCAATAAATTGTTTCCATTTAGTTTATTTGAATTATTATTATTATCTTATATTAAGAACATAATTTATTGACTTAGTTGTGATAGTTTAGGTTAGGTTAACATAGGTTAGGTTAGGTTAGGTAGGGTTGGTTAGGTTCGGTTATATATCTACGTTAAACTCAAATTTAAACAAATTAACATATATACATAATGAAATGGACAGATTTATCATTTCATAAGAAAAAATTTAAAAAATTATATAAATTCAGGAAAACTTGGCTTATTAGGCAAATCGGGCCTTGCATAGTAGGCCGAGAAGTGCGTTCTGGCTACTAGGTACGAGATATATATATATATATATATATATATATATATATATATATATATATATATATATATATATATATATATATATATATATATATATATATATATATATCTTCACCTTATATATAGAAGGGGTACCACCCAATTTTGGTACTTTACATCAACTGTTACAAGTACTACAAAGTTTTGAGGCTGGGTTTACAAAACTTGATGAATCGCCTCAGTGTATGGCTCAAAATTGTTATCAACACTGTGAGACGACTATCACTCACCTGGTTCCATTAAGGTACGTGTGATCAATTTTCCCAGTCATTAGACGCGCTAAAGTTGCATGCCTATAATTCATCAGTCTCCCTTTCTTTTCTACCTACCCGTTCTCTTTTTTTACATTCCCATTACCTTTTATTTGTATTTATTTATTTATTCAAGAGTTCTTACAATGTACAGTCACTAGCACGCAATAGCGTTTCGGGCAAGTCCTTAATCCCCAATATTCCCCAGAATACGACCCGCCAATTCATTTAACAACCAGGTATATATTTTACTGCTGGGTAAACAGAGGCTATGGTTAAGGATTTGCGCCCGGTAAATCCTCCGCGGTCAGGATTCGAACCCAGGCCAAAACGCTCGTGAAACGCCAGGCGAGCGTCTTACAACTACTCCACGGGGACGTCTATTTTTATTATCATTAGTTTTCTTTTCTTAGAGCGTAACATAACCAATGTTCCAGCAATGTGTAAATATTTCAGTCAAAATGATCTGCTACCAGAAATTTTAGCCAAATATCCCCAGTTTGCTAACTGTAGGTTGTAACTGAGTGATTGTAACCTATCCACCACTGCCCACTGGATGGGGGGCGGTGTGCAGGACAAACATATCAATTGTGACACTAGCTCTCCACATATGTCAGTTGCTTAATTAGAGAAACTGTCCTAACTTGTGGTCGGTCTCGAAACCATTGATGATGTGAAGATGTGCAGTGAATTTTGTAACTAGCTCATCAAGATTGTTACTTGCTTATATAAATGAATTGTGGGGTTCAGTCCCTGAGCCCATTATGTGCCTCTGTAACCCTTTCCACTACCGCCCACAAGATGGGTATGGGGTGCATAATAAATGAACTAAACAAACTTTTTTTTGGGGGGAGGTTATCTTCTTGAGGTTATCTTGAGATGATTTCGGGGCTTTAGTGTCCCTGTGGCCCGGTCCTCGACCAGGCCTCCACCCCCAGGAAGCAGCCCGTGACAGCTGACTAACACCCAGGTACCTATTTTACTGCTAGGTAACAGGGGCATAGGGTGAAAGAAACTCTGCCCATTGTTTCTCGCCTGCGCCCGGGATCGAACCCGGGACCACAGGATCACAAGTCCAGTGTGCTGCCCGCTCGGCCGACCGGCTCCCTACCGGAGGGGGGGGGGGGAGGACCTATTTTGTACTATTTGTTCCTACCCATTTTCGTTTTTATTTATTAATGTTCGTTTTGTCGGGAATGAAGTATGGAATATGATCAGTCATATAAATGTCCTTTGTCATATACTGTTCTTGAGTAAATAATAATAATAAACATTATTGTTGGTTACTTATCACTTATTTACTTCCACTCTCTTGCTGTAAATATTTTCAACAGTTTCTTTGTTCGTATTTAGCGAAGCATTCTCTACCTGGAGGCAACAGTACAGGTACTGACTGCTGCTGATGTTACTAAGTAATCAGTATCTGAGGAGTTAAGCAACTGTTGTGGGTTGCATCCTGGGGAAGGTCGGTAATTGATTTGGTGTTGGGCTTAAGACTATCAACCTCTGAAGGGTTATTAAGGGAATAAGAATAGTTTTGAGAACATCAACCTTAAGTCTGGTATTGGGTTTAAGTCCTATTAATTAACATCTGGAGGGTTATTAAGACAATATATATATAGCTTACTGATCATCCGGCAAGTATACTTTAGTCCTGACTATAGTCTAGGACTAAAGTAAACTCTAAGTATATATATATACACCGAGAAGTAGGGAATACCTCTCTGTGTATAATAATTCATTTTGTCGGAGACAAGAAGCCTGTGTATGGCGGACCTCGATACATTAAGCTTATATCGAGGTCTTGCCAAGATCAAACGTATATTAAGTGTTAAGCGAATAGAAGCATTTGGTAAACGGAAACGTGCCCATCCGTTTCTGTCCCACAAGGAATCCTCAACTGCGAGTCGAGAACGCAGCCACTGTACTACAACCCAAACAAACAAGAATCTTATTAAACTTATTACGGATGTTTTGACCCTGCCATCTATTATGTCCCTTGTGTTCTTATCGGCGCCGCTTCCATTTTCTTTGTTTCCGCGTATTTTACTCCCTCGTCAATTTTCTCTCCTCCGCCCGCAGACAAAAGGCAAGAGAAGGCGAACAAAAAAAATCACCTTAGTCCATCGAACGACGGCGGTGAAAAATGATACTTTGTTCAGCCCGTCTTCGCGGGGAGGCGTGCTGGGGGAGGGGAGTGTGAGGGAGTATTTGGAGGGGATGGTTGATGGTGGCGAGCGCAGTTACAGGCCCGCTCCTCTGCCAGGTAAGTCCACTACGGGCTCACCATAGCCCGTGCTACTTGAAACTTTTTGTTCCCAGTAGCTGAATCTTAAACAACAACAACAACAACAACAACAACTGGTGGCGAGTGATGGGGTCTAGAGGTAATGAGGGAGGTGATGGGAGGATGGGTGGTTGGGAGTGACGACAGGTGCTGGGGTGGGGATAGATGTAATGGTGTAGAGTTGGACAGAGAGGTTTAGTGTGGGAAGAGAAGGATTTATAGGGCGAGTTGGGGATAAGTAAGGTGGGGGAGGGGATTTATAGGGTTTGGTATTGGTGGTTTAGGGTGCGAGGCATAGTTTAGGGTTTTGCTGGAGTGCGAAAAGATACGTGAATTCAGAGACAATTCTATAACCAATGTTCCAGCAATGTGTAAATATTTCATTCAAAATGATCTGCTACCAGAAATTTTAGCCAAATATCCCCAATTTGCTAACTGTAGGTTGTAACTAAGTGATTGTAACCTATCCACCGCTGCCCACTGGATGGGGGGGGGGGGCGGTGTGCAGGACAAACATATCAATTGTGACACTAGCTCTCCACATATGTCAGTTGCTTAATTTAGAAACTGTACTTGTGGTCGATCTCGAACCCATTTATGATGTGACGACTTATACTGAATTTTGTAACTAGCTCATCAAGATTGTAACTTGCTTAGCTAAATGAATTGTGGGGTTCAGTCCCTGAGCCCATTATGTGCCTCTGTAACCCTTTCCACTACCGCCCAAAAGATGGGTATGGGGTGCATAATAAATGAACTAAAACTAACTATTGGTTGAAGTTGAGTAAGGAGGAGGGGTAAGGTAACGTAATTATCAGAAAAAAACACTAAACCATTACGACTATACAACAGAGGAGGGTTAGGGATAACTTATTGACAAGGAGGTAGTGAAGGCCAACCAGTACGAGAGCAACACATATTCCACTTTAAGTTACCCAAGTATACCCTAGCACAATAAATTATTGATCCCGTTTTCTTCCACCACACCCGCAATGTTTACATTCTCCTACACACATTATTGGAATGCGCTTAACATCAATATTAGATGAACTTATAACTAGTAGTTGTTTAGTCAGAATTTATTTGTTTTTGTATTGGGGCTGGTATTTTCTCCCCTGATTTCATGTATCACTAACCATCCTGTTAGTCTCCGTGGTGTAGTGGTAAGACACTCGCCTGGCGTTCCTCGAGCGCTATGTCATGGGTTCGTATCCTGGCCGGGGAGGATTTACTGGGCGCAATTCCTTAACTGTAGCCTCTGTTTAACGCAACAGTAAAATGTGTACTTGGATGAAAAAACGATTCTTCGCGGCGGGGTTCGTATTCCAGGGACCTGCCCGAAACGCTACGCGTACTAGTGGCTGTACAAGAATGTAACAACTCTTGTATATATCTCAAAAAAAAAAAAGGGAATATTTGATGAACTTACGGTTAGTTTTTGATCTACTCTGTGTAATCTTTCTTATATAATAGGGGTAGCAGCACACTGCTGTGTATACCTAAGCTAGTTAATAAAAAAAATCAATTTATACAATTATACAAAAAGTTAATTTTCTAAAGCTATTACAAAATACCGAAACATTTAACGTTGGGGCATTATCATCTTTAAAACTGTCCCGTAGGAATGATAACGTCTCAACATTTTAAGATCCAAAGGGGAGTTGACACAGTAGACAAAGCAGCATTGTTTAAAGCTAGGAACAGCAGAACGAGGTGTGAATGGAAACTTGAGACGCAAATGAGTCAGAGACGTCAGAAAAAACTTTCAGTGTTAGAGCTGTTAGCAATTGGAAAAGGCTAGACGTAGAAGTCATTGAAGCTAAATCGATTCAAAGTTTTAAATGTAAATATAATAATCACGTAAGAAATGAGTCATTGTATTAATCTAAGAACGTTCGGAAGGCGGGGCTAGGAGCCTATCCTGACTGCAAGTACATCTGAGTACAATCTAGAATCCCGGGTTCGATCCCTAAACGGAAGAGAAACAGTTAGGTACGTACGTCAGTGTATGAAGTAGTTACAGAGCTCAGAGTACTTCATACCATTTGATCTGAAATAATTAATAACAGGGACTCCACAGTGTTGGAGTTCAAGTAAGTTTTTTTTTTTTGAGGTAATGAAATACATCTCAAAAGGATAAAGTGGCTTAGGCTATTTCTACCCTGATACACAGTGTTGGAGAGCGTGTCCCAGCTCTTGTTCACATAGTTTACAAGTGGAATACTCACCATCGGGGGATTCATTGCAACGAAATGATCCATAAGCAACGAAATCTTAGCCTAATTCAGGCAATTAGAATGCCACACTGTTTAGAGAGGATGTTTTGTGCTGGCCGTACACACAGTTCTCAGTTCTGAACCTTATAACTCTTCACACTCGTGTTCTCTGCCCTTAGTGTCACCGACTGCTCTTCTGTCAGCCTTAATATCCTGATTTATGAATAAACGTTTTAACTTTGAATTATTTGAGTTCCCTTATCACTAAAATATGACTATAGATTTACAATGCAATGAATAAATTAGCCTAATCAAATCTTAAATCAATTGAATGGAGATAAAATTAACCAAATCCATGAGGTTAAGTCATGTTAAGCACCATTGGGTCTGGCCAGTAAGTAGATGGGCAACTTCGGTTGTGGGTAGGGGGACCCCAATATATTAAACGGTTTCCTGTTCGCGACAATAACATCGCGGTTCTATGTAACGCTGTGAAGCTGCGTGCACTGTTGTAGTCTGAAGCTCTCTGGCCCAACCAGAGCGACGGTCTCGCGTCATGCAGGTCGGCGTTCAATCCCCGACCGTCCAAGTGGTTGGGCACCATTCCTTCCCTCCGTCCCATTCCAAATCCTTATCCTGGCCCCTTCCAAGTGCTATATAATCGTAATGGCTTTGCGTTTCTCCTGACAGTTCCTCTTCTAGCCCCTGTATTTATAAAGGGAGTACATAATGTATTTATTATGTACTTTATGTATTTATGTATTAATACATAATATTAAATGTATTAATACATAATGTATTAATGTATTAAGCTTTCTGCACTTCGGAATTAGAAACTTTATTAGTAAAAATTGAAACCGATTTCCAACCAAAAACGTACAAGAATACGGCTATTTTACTTAATCAAAAACGGACGCACCCAAGCAACCCACCTAACCTATCGAGGCCGATTCATATAACACGTCAATATTACGCTATTTTATTTTTTACTAATACGTCGCATTTTTAGCGCTTCGATCGATTCTGGAAAAAGTACGACGTATTAGGAACATGAAAGAGCGGGAGAGTAGAGCAGCACAGACAGACTCCGCCAGAGACGTCTAGCTTGTGCTACCTCTCCTCTCACTAATACGTCACATCATTTACGGAATCTACCAATCCGCTATAAATGCGACATGTTTGTAATGATTAAAGCGCCGTAATATTGACGTTTTCTATACATCGGCCTCGATAGGTTAGGTGGGGATGCTTGGGTTCCTACGTTTCTGGTTAGGTAAAACAGTTATTTTTGACGTTTCTAGTTGGAATAACAGTTGCATTTTTAACGGAGTGGCAAATTGAATCGGATTGCTTAACAACCCGAGCTTAACAATCAATTGTTAGACAATTAACGACCCTTTTCCCAGGATAATATATTCACCCCCCCCAAGGTAAGGAAGGTAAGGGGGAGTTAGGAGGGTGAAGGAGGGGAGGTAGAGAGCAACGGGGAACTTAGTGAAAAAGTTGGGGGTTAAGATTGATTTAACGTGTTGGAGGGGGTGGGGGGAAGGGGGAGGAAGAAGTGGGGGTTGGGAGGTTAGCAACAACACACATTAAAGGTAACCTTTCACCCTTCACAGCCGCTCCTCTCCCATAATACATCCCATGTTGCATGTAATCCACTACTCCGTTACAATCGAGGCGTATTATTAACACAAATAAAACCACCATAATATCGACGTTTTCTGTGTATCGGCCTTGATAGGTTAGGTGGGTTGCTTAGGTTCATACGTTTCTAGTTATGCAAAGTTGGGAATAACAGTTACATTTTTTACGGGGTGGCAAACCGAATGAACAGCTGCTTGCTTCTCCTACTGGAATTATCACGTAACACCTGCTTTATTAACGTAGATTTTGAGAGACTGAGCGAATGTGGAGCACGCGATTGGTGCCTCTGGTGGAGGTGCTGGCTAATCAAGTAAGTAATTATCAGAAGAAAGCACCAATCCGCGGAGACTAGCGCCGGCCAATCACTTACTGTAGAGCCGGCCAGTCACCAGGTACTGTAGTGCTGGCCAGTCACCAGGTACTGTAGAGCCGGCCAGTCACCAGGTACTGTAGTGCCGGCCAGTCACCAGGTACTGTAGTGCTGGCCAGTCACCAGGTACTGTAGAGCTGGCCAGTCACCAGGTACTGTAGAGCCGGCCAGTCACCAGGTACTGTAGTGCTGGCCAGTCACCAGGTACTGTAGAGCCGGCCAGTCACCAGGTACTGTAGTGCTGGCCAGTCACCAGGTACTGTAGAGCCGGCCAGTCACCAGGTACTGTAGAGCCGGCCAGTCACCAGGTACTGTAGTGCTGGCCAGTCACCAGGTACTGTAGCGCCGGCCAGTCACCAGGTACTGTAGTGCCGGCCAGTCACCAGGTACTGTAGCGCCGGCCAGTCACCAGGTACTGTAGTGCCGGCCAGTCACCAGGTACTGTAGCGCCGGCCAGTCACCAGGTACTGTAGCGCCGGCCAGTCACCAGGTACTGTAGTGCTGGCCAGTCACCAGGTACTGTAGAGCCAGCCAGTCACCAGGTACTGTAGAGCCGGCCAGTCACCAGGTACTGTAGAGCTGGCCAGTCACCAGGTACTGTAGAGCCGGCCAGTCACCAGGTACTGTAGTGCTGGCCAGTCACCAGGTACTGTAGAGCCGGCCAGTCACCAGGTACTGTAGTGCTGGCCAGTCACCAGGTACTGTAGTGCTGGCCAGTCACCAGGTACTGTAGTGCTGGCCAGTCACCAGGTACTGTAGTGCTGGCCAGTCACCAGGTACTGTAGCGCCGGCCAGTCACCAGGTACTGTAGCGCCGGCCAGTCACCAGGTACTGTAGCGCTGGCCAGTCACCAGGTACTGTAGCGCTGGCCAGTCACCAGGTACTGTAGCGCCGGCCAGTCACCAGGTACTGTAGAGCCGGCCAGTCACCAGGTACTGTAGCGCCGGCCAGTCACCAGGTACTGTAGTGCTGGCCAGTCACCAGGTACTGTAGTGCTGGCCAGTCACCAGGTACTGTAGTGCTGGCCAGTCACCAGGTACTGTAGTGCTGGCCAGTCACCAGGTACTGTAGAGCCGGCCAGTCACCAGGTACTGTAGCGCCGGCCAGTCACCAGGTACTGTAGCGCTGGCCAGTCACCAGGTACTTGCTTACCTGGTAATTGGCGGGCGCTTACTTATCAATGAAGACAGACAGGGAGGGAGGTGTAGCTCTTTGTAACACGGGTTAGGTTCCTCTCACTTTACTTCCTTTTTTCTACTCCCTCTACCCGTATTCTTACTTTTATTTCTAAACCAAGGGACTCCAAAACTTTTACCAAAGCCAACTCCACGCCACGTGGTCCTAAGACGATTGACCGACTTAGGATTCTACACCCAGTATGACGTGACCTAAGCTCTGAACAAAACCCTAGAGTCACCTCTGCTGCCACCACCAGACCAGTAATACAAGAGCAATGATCGAGGTCTGGATCGATCACGCTAATTAATCAACCTAGGGGCTTGATCCCCACTATAAACGATGACCTTGAGTGTGGAATAAATTACACGGTAATGATAATTCCGATTCGATGTTAGAATCGGCGCCCAATGCAACTCCGCCTCGTGTGGACCACGTGACCAGGACAAGTATACACATAAAACACATGGAAACAATAAAATGCAAATTAATAACAAATTTAATTTATTAAAAGAAAACTAAGACAAAATCTAAATAGGTTCACTCCCTATCACTTTAACACTCCCTACTTGACCTGAATGGCAAATGAGAAGACTATTTCTATACATAACCATAGCAACTATACCTTGGGCGACCACAGCTCTAGGTGTTGGGTGGTCTTGGGGAGAGGTAAGATGTTTGACCTCTCCCAGCTGCTCCCGTATTCACACTGACTTTTTCCTTGTCTGGACTACCCCAGACTAGAACATTGTATTGTTCCGCATCGCTTACCCAGTTACTAGCAAGGTTTAAGTTATAACAATTAACCTCTGTTTGTACTGAATTGATCCAGACTGGTTGAATTATTTTACTTTAATTAGATTACACAAACATCTAACGGCAAAGCTGTTCCCGATCACAAAAATGGTTATTAAAACTTTGAGAAATATTAGACATGTCAACCCTGCTGACCTATGACCGCCGGTCACTCCGCCTTAAAAGTTAGATCCGATTCGTGACGTCACTGATGGTGACTTAACTCAATAATTAGAATACTCTTGATATTGTATCCAGTACTATTATACAATACAATTTTAATGCAAAATGAATAAAGGCTAATTTTCTCTAATTTACTGAATACTATAGGATGATTCATTATACGCAGCTATGAACAACGCGTCGGTTATTTCCACCGCGAATCCCCCTGGGGGTCAGGTCACCATGCGGCTCAGCTTCCCATTCTCTTTTGTCGATAAACCACTCTGGATAATTCTTACAACAGCCTAGTTTGTTACATCTTGATGCACCGCCCACTACCCTGTGTTCTTCACACAAGAAGACCAAGGCAAGAGTATGACAACAACAACATGGCAGTTAACACAATAACTGAGAGGGCAGCCTCTGCTGTCTGTAGAAATAGATCCCATCTGCTTATCATGGGCGACTTCAATCACGGAAGGATAGACTGGAAGAAGAAGGAACCTCATGGAGGTGAGGATACATGGAGAGTCAAGCTAATGGAGGTGGCGACAAGAAAGTTTCTAAGCCAACATGTCAGGGAACCCACTAGGATGAGAGGAAACGATGAACCAGCGAGACTCGACCTGGTCTTTACTCTGAACGACTATGACATACGGGAAATCGGCTTTGAGGCCCCAGTAGGAATGAAGGACCACAGTGTACTGACGTTTGAGTATCTGGTTGAAGAAGGGTTATTGAACTCGAGGAGGGTTACTGAAAACAAAAGGTTAGCATTCCGAAAGAGAAACTATGGGGAGATAAGAAAATTCCTAACAGATGGGAATGGGAAACATGGGAAACAGAGCTCAGGAGAAAGACGGGCCAAGACATGATGAACTACATCACGCACAAGTGCAAGGAAGCAGCAAACAAGTTTGTCCCAGTCCAGAAAGAAAACAATGAAATGAAGATGAGAAACCCATGATTTAATCAGAGGTGTAGGCTAGCTAAGCAGCAAAGTAAAAGGACATGGAGAAACTATAGGAATAACAGGACATTTGAGAGCAGAGAAAGATACCAGAGTGCCAAGGATGAATATGTCAGGATGAGCAGAGAGGCAGAAAGACAATACGAAAATGACATCGCAAGCATGGCAAAGACTCAACCTAAATTGCTGCACAGCCACATCAGGAGAAAAACAGCAGTAAAGGAACAGGTAATGAAATTAAGGATAGGGGCAGAAGGATTTACTACAAACGACAAGGAAGTGTGTGAGGAACTGAATAAGAAATTCCAGAAGGTCTTCACCTTAGAGCAAGAAGAAATTCCAGAGATAAGAGAGTGAATAGTTAACCAGGAACCATTGGAAGAGTTTGAGATTACCAGCGGGGAAGTAAGGAAGTGTTTACTAGAGATGGATGTGACAAAGGCTATAGGCCCAGATGAAATCTTCCCTTGGATACTAAAGGAAGGAGCAGAAGAACTGTGCCTACCACTCTCCATAGTGTATAACAAATCACTGGCAATAGGGGAACTGCCAGAAATTTGGAAAGCAGCTAACGTAGTCCCGATATACAAGAAAGGGGATAGACAGGAGGCACTGAACTACAGGCCGGTGTCCCTAACCTGCATACCATGCAAGCTGATGGAGAAGATTATGCGAAGAAAGCTAGTGGAACATCTGAAGCGAAAGAACTTTGTAACACAGCATTAACATGGGATCAGGGATGGTAAGTCCTACCTCACAGGGTTACTTGAATTCTACCACCAGGCAACAAAAATCAGGCAAGAAAGAGAAGGGTGGGCAGACTGCATATTTTTGGATTGCCAGAAAGCCTTTGATACAGTACCACACAAGAGGCTAGTGAAAAAGCTGGAGATGCAGGCTGGAGTGAAAGGGAAGGTACTCCATTGGATAAGGGAGTACCTAAGCAACAGGAGACAACGAGTCAATGTGAGGGGTGAGGTCTCAGATTGACGAGACGTTACAAGCGGAGTCCCGCAGGGGTCAGTCCTTGGACCTATACTGCTTCTGATATATGTAAATGATCTCCCAGAGGGTATAGACTAGTTTCTCTCAATGTTTGCTGATGATGCAAAAATTATGAGGCGGGGGACGCACACCCTCCATCGGAGAGGCAGCTGGAAACGCCACCCGAGACCAGGGGAAAACCTCCACGTCCAGAGACCCCACAGGCGGAGGAGGCATAGACGACCCCATCGTAAAGCAAAAACGTACCCTGCACAAGCAGGGTACCACACAGGTCACGGGACCGACACCTAACCAACGACTCAGCGCTTGAGTTGTCAACTGAGGATCAACACCTGAGCACGTCCGCCCCCTCTGGCGACCAGCGAGCGAATCCCATTGTGACAACTGGAGAGGAAACTGCGTGGAAATAGAGTAGGATCGAAAACCTGAGGAGAATAAAGCTATGATTTGTTCAGATTTGAAACCTATACCTATTGGCAGCACAAAACGTGGACCAGACTGTGCGACACAGTGGTTGCCAGGATCAGGTTGGGTTACCGTTACCTGTGGCAGGTGGCTGCAGGTGACGGATCTCCCAATCCTGAGCACTCCAGGTGCGAACTCTGTGAGCAGGAACTGCGGCATGATCTCCCACACTACATCACCGAATGCCCAGTTATTAGACCTTTCAGATCCTTTGGCATGAGGTACCTGGAGCTTTGTAATTACTTTATTCACTCTCGTGTTCTTGAGGATATTCTCATAATGAACCCGGAGTCTGCCAGTGCAGACTACTTATCACGTGCCTCTATATGACTAACCATCCTGTGTGATGGGAATTTTTTAGCATCACGTAGCTAGCTTTTTGACACACTGTACTCGCCTTCATATAGTAGAGGGTAGCTGCACAAATGCAGATGTACCCAATATATTAATAGACAAAAAATGAGGAGAGTACGTACCCCTCTGCGTCATCGCTACTCTCTCAAGACACCTAACCCGACCTAACTTTGCCTAAACTTAATCTAGGTTTACACAATGTTTTGTGATACTTGACCTGGGGAGGATCGTACATCTGATGCCTCTGTTCCCCTAGCGGTAAATAGGTACTTGGGAGTTCAACTGTTGTGGGTGTCATCCTGGGAAAAGTCAGTAGTTGACCTAAGAAGACCTCGATAAGCCTAAGAAAAGGCTTGCTGACCCCGATAACGTCAATTAATGTATTCGCAAACAGCAAATCTGACCCCAGTTAAGAGGATTCACCACTCTGTAAAAAATGCAACGCTTTTGGTGAACCAGAAACGTATGAGAATCCAAGCATCCCGCCTAACCTATCTAGACCAAAACGTAGAAAACGTCAATATTATGGTGCTTTAATTTAGCTAATACGTCGCATTTGTTAAATGATTGATCGATTACGTAAAAAAGTGACGTATTAGGCAAGAGGCCAAACACCAAGTTTACCAAGGTCTCTTGTGTCATTATCAGGTCTACAGACCCGGCTTGTATGCAGGATCAAGCCAGCTGTGGCGTACCCCTGACCAAGCCGGGTCTGGCGTACCCATGGCCAAGCCGGCTGTGACGTACTCATGATGAGGCCGGGTCTGGCGTACCCATGACCAAGCCGGCTGTGGCGTACCCATGACCAAGCCGGGTCTGGCGTACCCATGACCAAGCCGGCTGTGGCGTACCCATGACCAAGCCGGGTCTGGCGTACCCATGACCAAGCCGGGTCTGGCGTACCCATGACCAAGCCGGCTGTGGCGTACCCATGACCAAGCCGGGTCTGGCGTACCCATGACCAAGCCGGCTGTGACGTACTCATGATGAGGCCGGGTCTGGCGTACCCATGACCAAGCCGGCTGTGGCGTACCCATGACCAAGCCGGTGGTGGCGTACCCAGACTAAGCCGGCTGTGGCGTACCCAGACCAAGCCGGCTGTGGCGTACCCAGACCAAGCCGGCTGTGGCGTACCCAGACCAAGCCGGCTGTGGCGTACCCAGACCAAGCCGGCTGTGGCGTACCCAGACCAAGCCGGGTCTGGCGTACCCACGAACAAAGACCTGGCTTAGTAAGGAGAGGCAAGCCAGGAGGAGGAGCAGTGAGCAAGAGCGCTGCAGTGCACAGTAGATCAATGCAACACACATAGCTCTCGCCTAGTGCGTAATTTAACAGGTATTCTCCTTAATAAATAATAAGTTTATCGAACAGGTGAGCGGCCATATCCCGAGACGAGTTAAGATTTTATGGACTAACATCACGATAATGGAAGATTTCTGCGGTAATGGTCATTTGAAGTAGTTTATTGCTCTGACCTAACAAATTGCTCAATCACCCACTTTGATGGTGGGTAGTTTGGGCATACACATGTTTTTGTGCCTTGCGTTACTTCGCTATAATTTTATAAAGCCTTACGTTAAGTATTTGTTAATATCAATGCGTTATCCTGTGGTTGGTAATTACCATAGAGGAATTATACCAATGTTAATTTGCACAGTTAATTAGATCCAGTTTGAGGTTGGGTTTAAAGCCTATCACCAAAGAAGGGAACCCCTGGAAGGTTATTATATAAGGCCACCACTGTAACGCGGGGGAGGGATAGTTCTCTTGTATCCATTATCCCGCCCCCAGTTAACTATCCTAGAGTTCCTACTGTAACCTCTCTAGTTCAACACCTTGTGACCTAGGTATTTGATTACCTAGGTGGTACAACTACAAAGTGCCGTAACTTGATCGGTTATCCGCCGATCAAGTTTCTAGAGAAACTCTAGAAACATTTCACTGTCACAAACGTATAAGAGAAACGAAAGGAAAGAGATGAATAATGAAGTAATTAGTGAGGGTTTGGGGTGAGGGAGGTAGAGAGGTGGGAGGAGTAAGGAGGGGTCGTCAGGTGAAAGGGAAAGGGGAGAGAGGGTATGGAGATGAATAGGAAGTAGTGGTAGAGGTAGAAGGGTAGATAGGTGGAAGTAGATAGTAGAAGTAGAAAGGCTGCCATCATCCATTCTTGTCAGTACATACAAGACAAGGAATGGAACTTGTCTGTATCAAAAGATGTTATTAGCATGTGTCAACTGGAATCATGTTCCAGGCAAGATTCTTTAACTCCATAGTCACAAGAGTACTCTATATTCTAGTTTGCATATATCAGAAAATCCAAGAACTCAGGAACACAATTAAAATCAAATTAAAAGTAAGTGAATCAAGTATTTATTTAGCATCATAAATATCAGAATTCAAGCAATCGAACTGAAGGTTCATTATGTCCAGAGAACTTTGAGAGTCACTACAACTGACTGCCCCTAGAGATCACACAACATCTTAGTACACGAAATAAGTCATCTTTCATGTTCAACTCACCAAGTGTCTGCCTATAGCTGTATAGAGAGAAGGGTGATGGTCTGCAGTTGACAGACAGCAACCCGTTCTCACACTTTCTTACAGTCAATATTGACTTATTAAATACGTGCATATGTGACATACTAAACATACTAGTTTACCTTGAAAAGCTTCATAGAAAACACCGACCTTAGGTAAGGTCGGTGTTTTCTATGAAGCTTTTCAAGGTAAACTAGTATGTTTAGTATGTCACATATGCACGTATTTAATAAGTCAATATTGACTATACGAAAGTGCGAGAACGGGTTGCAGACAGTCACCCCCCGTCCGGCCGACAGCCTATCTCGGCTGTTGCTGTCGGAAAATCCGACACCATTTTATTTCATACAGACAGATAAGAGCTGTATTACCAACAAGTTACCCATAGAAAACGTAACTTGTAGTGGAATTACCGTCTAAAGAAAACGGGATATCATCACCACACACTATTATATTCTCCACCTATTATGGTGGGAATTATTCTTAAATACATTAGTCTTTGGACTTTACCATCATAAAAACATCTTATATAAATTAACTTAATTATCAATATTAAAGTAGAGTAAATGTGACCCTTCTATCACTTTCTGAAATCTGGACAAAGTAGGCCAGGCGTGAGGGAGGAAGGAGGGAGCCATTGTTGTGTCACCTCCGAGACGTGTGGAGCAAACCAGCTCCTATCATATCTGGACAATGTCGGCCAGACGTCAATAGAATGGAGTGTTAGATGCAGCCATTGTTATACGAGACCAGAGGCTCACACGGGAGCAAATTCGGCTCCTGTTAATTTTACTTGGACGTAGTGTTATGGATACCAAAGGTGTACCATCTGTCAACACGCTGTCAACAAATCAAGTTAAGTGTTCTTTCCGAAACCCATTATTTATCATTAGTGGCCATTAATGTCATTATATAGGGTGACCCGGTTAGATCACATGGAAGCCTCAAACTAAAGGTAATTAAGCCAGGTCTTCATGTTCCATGTACTGTTTTCTCTGATATACTTGTCACATATAGGTATCTGGCTTCACAGCTAGCGCACTTTTGACAGGTCAAGACGAGGATGCAAGATTTGTGCACCAGTTACTGGGTGATATGGAAGCTACCTCAAAGAGGATAATTTGGTGTCTACACCCTAGTTATACCTGGTGGACTAACCTGCTGTACTATAAGATAAGGAACCTCTTTAATGTATGTAGTTATTTCTGTAGTTTGATTGGCTGCATATATATATTAATTTAATAACCCCCCCCCTAATGCGTAGAGGATCGATTTGTGAGATTATGAGATTATTGCAGAAATACAGTCCACTTATCATTATACAAATTGCTATCGAAGTATATAAATTAACGTAAATATAAATTCATATAAATTAAATAAATATAAATTTCACAGGTCGGTTCCCACATTATTTGGTCCTTCAGAACCGGATTATTTGGACCTTCGGAACCGGAATATTCGGTCCTTTGAACCCACATTTGGTCATCTTAGTACCGGATGAACCAGTTAACCAGTGGATTCATTAAATAAACTAGTGCAGTGTTATTTAAACAAAGACAGCGGCGAAGCCTCGTGGGAGCTCAGGAGCCTCCCTCAGCCCAGTTCAGCTTCGTCAGCGGTTTCATGCACACCCACAGATATTTGGTGGCGTGTTATTTCGTGAAATGACAGCGCTAATATAGAAGCCAGCCTAATTAGTGACTGTGTCTTCGCGATATTGTTCACGGATTTCGTGGTGTTACATTTCGCGAGAGATTATCCACGAATTTTGTGGACTTTATTTCGCGAGGTCACTAATAATATTTAATACTTCTTGATAATATTAGAAGTTTCATAGAGGCTAATTAAGAGGTTATTATCAATAATTGTGTATATTATTTCTCCAAATAGAGAATTATTTAATATATATTGCACTAGTGATCACAGTATAATATTTACTAATTGCCAACCCACAACAGGGTAGGATATTAACCATTGACTAGTTGAACTATTATCGTTCATCTTAGTCCCATTATTACCATAGTCAGTTGTACTATATTGATCAACTTAACACCATTAATGCATGGTCCAGACCCTATTTTGGGTGTAATTTTTATCAACTCGAGTTGAGTTGTGTATATAATAATTTACTTATGATCATTACACCTTTGAGTGATTAATTAGTGTCAATTCCATCCTAGGGTGATATAGAGGAGCTAACCTAAAGGTACTTCCAGTGACACTGGTTTATCACTCAAATCATTAGTGTGTATGATTGTATATATATAATGTGTATTAATTTTAAGTGCTAACCTCTAGTAGAGGTAGGATTATTGCCTAGTGAGTTCAGAATTTACCCTAGGCTACCATTAGAGCTTGTTCAGTATTATGAGCAGCCCAAGTACAAGCCCCACAAGGCTTCACCAACTAGCCAGGATGGATAATGCAGGGAGAATGAAAAGAACCCTTGCAGGTCTTAAAGGCCACTTAACAAGACAGATCAAGAAATGTGAAGATTTGTCACAACAATCTCAAGTTGATTATGCTGACCTGGAAAGCTATTATCAAGCAGCTGCAGGTAAATTTGAGCAAATCAAATGCCAAATGGCTGTCCTTGTGGGGACAGACTACTACCATCGATTCATCGGTAGCCCTACTAAATATCAGGGTATAACCATGTTAAACTCTGCAGGAGGTAAATTACTCTCAGGCCCAGTATCAAGCCTGAGGAGACTTATGCCTGCAGATAAACAATACCAGTAGAGATCTAAATTTGTCAGCTGATTATATTTCTCCAGTAGCATTATACTAAGGAGATTACAGCTGACTATAGTAACAGAGGTTGATGTTAGTATCATCATTTAAAGCTGAAGATGAGTTCATGAGGCCTCAGTGGCAAATCAGTGAACAGTAGCCTAAAATAGCTACAAGTCACTGCGACCAATGTCACTGAACCCACTGCAGTCTCAGAACCATACTTTACTTTAATGATGAGCTATTCAATCTTCTGAATCAATTAACTAAATTAAAAAACCCCAGTAAATCTGATGACTGATTTGATACATTTATTATTTAATCAAGATGTATTCCATGGGCCTCAGTGTTTATATATCAGTGACCAGTTACCTGAAGAAACTTCAAGTTATATCTAATGTCACTGATCTCACTGCAGTCCCTGAATCATACTTGACTGTAGTACTTGATCACATTCAGTCTTCTGGGTTAAATAATATGTAATTAGGCTTGAATATTAGCCTTTCAAGAGTTGACAGGGAAATGAAATCGCATTAGACTTCTAACCCCTACAACTCTAGTACGGGACATCCGTCCTGTACGAACAGACACACAAATGTGTGATTACTAACTACTAACATCAAATTAATCTAATAATTCGAAGGAGGAGTATCGGTGTTCGTCTGTTCTAATTAGGACTTCGACCCGTGAGCAGCCCCTGGGGAATTATGTCGGAAAATCCGACACCATTTTATTTCATACAGACAGATAAGAGCTGTATTACCAACAAGTTACCCATAGAAAACGTAACTTGTAGTGGAATTACCGTCTAAAGAAAACGGGATATCATCACCACACACTATTATATTCTCCACCTATTATGGTGGGAATTATTCTTAAATACATTAGTCTTTGGACTTTACCATCATAAAAACATCTTATATAAATTAACTTAATTATCAATATTAAAGTAGAGTAAATGTGACCCTTCTATCACTTTCTGAAATCTGGACAAAGTAGGCCAGGCGTGAGGGAGGAAGGAGGGAGCCATTGTTGTGTCACCTCCGAGACGTGTGGAGCAAACCAGCTCCTATCATATCTGGACAATGTCGGCCAGACGTCAATAGAATGGAGTGTTAGATGCAGCCATTGTTATACGAGACCAGAGGCTCACACGGGAGCAAATTCGGCTCCTGTTAATTTTACTTGGACGTAGTGTTATGGATACCAAAGGTGTACCATCTGTCAACACGCTGTCAACAAATCAAGTTAAGTGTTCTTTCCGAAACCCATTATTTATCATTAGTGGCCATTAATGTCATTATATAGGGTGACCCGGTTAGATCACATGGAAGCCTCAAACTAAAGGTAATTAAGCCAGGTCTTCATGTTCCATGTACTGTTTTCTCTGATATACTTGTCACATATAGGTATCTGGCTTCACAGCTAGCGCACTTTTGACAGGTCAAGACGAGGATGCAAGATTTGTGCACCAGTTACTGGGTGATATGGAAGCTACCTCAAAGAGGATAATTTGGTGTCTACACCCTAGTTATACCTGGTGGACTAACCTGCTGTACTATAAGATAAGGAACCTCTTTAATGTATGTAGTTATTTCTGTAGTTTGATTGGCTGCATATATATATTAATTTAATAACCCCCCCCCTAATGCGTAGAGGATCGATTTGTGAGATTATGAGATTATTGCAGAAATACAGTCCACTTATCATTATACAAATTGCTATCGAAGTATATAAATTAACGTAAATATAAATTCATATAAATTAAATAAATATAAATCTCACAGGTCGGTTCCCACAGTTGCCTTCTGCTCTGCAGTGCTGTCTCTGTTGTCCTATCGCTTCTTCCTCCCGAGTCCACAGCTCCCCCGAGTATTTATTTGGGGACCAACTAGCTAACTCCGCCCACAAGTAGATAGCCCCAGGCCCTCTACCAAGTCACTCCTTAAACTGGCGGCATGTTTGAAGGACCCACCCGGATATCAGGCTACAATTATCAGATTAGCAGAAACAAGGTCAACTTCACACGACCTGACCTTGGTCACTTGGTGGTCATTAACACTTAGAGGTGTGAGTTTCTTAATTCCTAGGAGCCGCCAACCTGGCGCCTCTCAAAACTTGTCTGGCTTGACTCATGTACTATACATATATTAAATAAAACTAAACAAAACACCTTTGCGGTGTTACACCACAATACCACACTAACCCAACCAACAAGTATACTTAAGTCCTGGACATAGTTCAGTGCTACAGTAAACTGTGGGTACACCCAGAGAAGCGGCGTACACCTCAGTGTACACCCTTCGATAACAGTGTCATCAAGCCTAACAGTGTTTACCAGCGTTGGTGTGGGTTATTTTTGGCCAAATTACCGTCAGTTATTTTAGTAAGTTGACGGCCGTTTTGTCGGGAGTGTTCCGACAACTTGTCAAATATTTAGTTATGCTTCCTGTTGTGAGGATCTGGGAGTCTTATAGAGGTCCCACAAGGTCAACGGCTAACCTTCATAGGATGCTAACCACAACAGTTATAGGTGACTGTTATATATTATGTTATATATTATATGTTAATACTGTTATAGGTGAAGAGCTGCATCAGGTGAAAGGAAACGTGCCCAATAGTTTTTGTCCTGCCCGGGGATGAACCTGGGTCTCTCGACTGAGAGTCGAGGGCACAGAGGACTACTGTGCTCAAGAACCACTGTGCTCAAGGACTACTGTGCTCAAGGACTACTGTGCTCAAGGACTACTGTGCTCAAGGACTACTGTGCTCAAGGACTACTGTGCTCAAGGATTACTGTGCTCAAGGATTACTGTGCTCAAGGACTACTGTGCTCAAGGACTACTGTGCTCAAGGATTACTGTGCTCAAGGATTACTGTGCTCAAGGATTACTGTGCTCAAGGACTACTGTGCTCAAGAACAACTGTGCTCAAGGACTACTGTGCTCGAGGACTACTGTGCTCAAGGACTACTGTGCTCAAGAACAACTGTGCTCAAGGACTACTGTGCTCAAGGACTACTGTGCTCAAGGACTACTGTGCTCGAGGACTACTGTGCTCAAGGATTACTGTGCTCAAGGATTACTGTGCTCAAGGATTACTGTGCTCAAGGATTACTGTGCTCAAGGACTACTGTGCTCAAGAACAACTGTGCTCAAGGACTACTGTGCTCGAGGACTACTGTGCTCAAGGACTACTGTGCTCAAGGACTACTGTGCTCAAGGATTACTGTGCTCAAGGATTACTGTGCTCAAGGATTACTGTGCTCAAGGACTACTGTGCTCAAGGATTACTGTGCTCAAGGACTACTGTGCTCAAGGACTACTGTGCTCAAGGACTACTGTGCTCAAGGATTACTGTGCTCAAGGATTACTGTGCTCAAGGATTACTGTGCTCAAGGACTACTGTGCTCAAGGATTACTGTGCTCAAGGATTACTGTGCTCGAGGATTACTGTGCTCGAGGACTACTGTGCTCAAGGATTACTGTGCTCGAGGATTACTGTGCTCAAGGAGTACTGTGCTCAAGGACTACTGTGCTCAAGGATTACTGTGCTCAAGGATTACTGTGCTCGAGGACTACTGTGCTCAAGGATTACTGTGCTCGAGGATTACTGTGCTCAAGGACTACTGTGCTCGAGGACTACTGTGCTCGAGGACTACTGTGCTCGAGGACTACTGTGCTCAAGGACTACTGTGCTCGAGGACTACTGTGCTCGAGGACTACTGTGCTCAAGGACTACTGTGCTCGAGGACTACTGTGCTCAAGGACTACTGTGCTCAAGGACTACTGTGCTCAAGGACTACTGTGCTCGAGGACTACTGTGCTCGAGGACTACTGTGCTCAAGGACTACTGTGCTCAAGGACTACTGTGCTCAAGGACTACTGTGCTCGAGGACTACTGTGCTCAAGGACTACTGTGCTCGAGGACTACTGTGCTCAAGGACTACTGTGCTCGAGGACTACTGTGCTCAAGGACTACTGTGCTCAAGGACTACTGTGCTCAAGGACTACTAAAAGGGACGCATAAGACTACACAAAATAAATTAGCATTTTGCTAATATTCTCATAGCTGTTGGCAAGAGGACGAGCCGGCAAAGCAAACCCGCACACCAAACACGTTTGTAACTCGTCTTAACAACCATAAACCATACAATAAAGACAGAGGGAGGGTAGAAATAGCCTAAGCTACTCTATCCCTTTGAGATATATTTCTTTCTTATCTCAATAAACATACTTGAACTTGAACAATAACGACTTGTCCGCCCTGTGTGGCTTCTGGTGCCTTTTTCATGAACACATATTTGGAAGAGAAGTATGTAATGGAGTAAAGGTTTCAGAACCACAATTAAAGCTGTAACATGGAGCTTTAGGCTACATAACCATCCAAAACTTGTCATTGTTCCCAGGATCTGTAATGAGGCTTGGGAAGTTCCCGCCAATAGTTCGTTCCTATCACAACCCTTCAAGTGTTGAAAAGTTGTAATAGTATAGAACTTTCTCTCGATAAATAACTTATATAAACATTACTTTTTAATCATGTATATTGTGTTAGGACTCGTACTAGTCACTTCCGACAGCCGTGGCCACGCACAGCCAACCTGGTGAGGAGGAAGGAGGAAATTTTACAAACAAGTTAACAACTATATAATATTAAACTGTTGTCATCCTCAGAGATTTACATTCAAGTTATTGTAAGTGCGAGACATGGCAATTAGACAAGTACACTTAAAGCTACATAAAGTGTGAGTAAAGTACAAAAGAGCACGACTATTACTTATGGTAAAAGTAAATAAACTAACCTACATGGGCTTCAGACATTTCATGAGTCTGGAGACAATGTAGTGTCAAACCTTCCGGTATTCATTCTTCATAGTGTAAGCCACTACGATACCTTCGTCTGTGTGTAATTACCTAAGTGTAGTTACAGGATGAGAACAACGCTCGTGGTGTCTCGTCTTCCCAGCACTCTTTGTCACTATGACGATTTTGGCCACAAACTTCTCACCTAACTTGTTCCAACCGTCTGTGAATTTACTATTTGTGTCTGCAGAATCGAGCTATTAGCTCTTGGATCCCGCCTTTCTAACCAATCTATTTTTCCTCTATTATATCTACTAAATATATTTCTCTCTTACACACACACACACCCAGGAAACAGCCCGTAGCGGCTGTCTAACTCCTAAGTACCTATTTACTGCTAGGTAACAGGAACATCAGGGTGAAGGAACCTCTGCCCATCTGTCCCCGCCGGGTGCGGGGATCGAACTCCGGTCCCTAGGTCCACGAGTATAGAGCGCTGTTCACTAGGCCAGCCAGCCCCACATATTGTACTCACCTATTTGTGCTTGTGGGGGTTGAGCTTTGTCTCTTTGGTCCCGCCTCTCAACTGTCAATCAACGGGTGTAAGGATTCTGAGCCTACTGGGCTCTATCATATCTACATTTCAAACTGTGTATGGAGTCAGCCTCCACCTCCACGTGTGTGTGTAAGGAGAGCGCTGTTATATCTTAGTGTGTATATATATATATATATATATATATATATATATATATATATATATATATATATATATATATATATATATATATATATATATATATATATATATATATATATATATATATATATATATCTAGTCTGACGCGACACGGGCGCGTTTCGTAAAACTTATTACATTTTCAAAGACTTTAGTTCACAAATACACAACTGATTAGAACTTACGTATCTCCGATTTTATATCTACATTTGAGTGAGGTGGGAGGGGTGATGTGGCATTAACACAAGACAGAACAAGAGGGGATATTAATAGGGTATTAAAAGTATCAACACAAGACAGAACACAAACAATGGGTATTGAATAGAAGTGTTTGTAGAAAGCCTATTGGTCCATATTTCTTGATGCTTCTATATTGGAGCGGAGTCTTGAGGTGGGTAGAATATAGTTGTGCAATAATTGGCTGTTGATTGCTGGTGTTGACTTCTTGATGTGTAGTGCCTCGCAAACGTCAAGCCGCCTGCTATCGCTGTATCTATCGATGATTTCTGTGTTGTTTACTAGGATTTCTCTGGCGATGGTTTGGTTGTGGGAAGAGATTATATGTTCCTTAATGGAGCCCTGTTGCTTATGCATCGTTAAACGCCTAGAAAGAGATGTTGTTGTCTTGCCTATATACTGGGTTTTTTGGAGCTTACAGTCCCCAAATGGCCATTTGAAGGCATAGACGACGTTAGTCTCTTTTAAAGCGTTCTGTTTTGTGTCTGGAGAGTTTCTCATGAGAAGGCTGGCCGTTTTTCTGGTTTTATAGTAAATCGTCAGTTGTATCCTCTGATTTTTGTCTGTAGGGATAACGTTTCTATTAACAATATCTTTCAGGACCCTTTCCTCCGTTTTATGAGCTGTGGAAAAGAAGTTCCTGTAAAATAGTCTAATAGGGGGTATAGGTGTTGTGTTAGTTGTCTCTTCAGAGGTTGCATGGCTTTTCACTTTCCTTCTTATGATGTCTTCGATGAAACCATTGGAGAAGCCGTTATTGACTAGGACCTGCCTTACCCTACAGAGTTCTTCGTCGACTTGCTTCCATTCTGAGCTGTGGCTGAGAGCACGGTCGACGTATGCGTTAACAACACCTTGTTAACGCATACCTGTCGTACCTGTCTTGTACCTGTCAGGGCAGTCGCTGTTGGCATTTAGGCACATTCCTATGTTTGTTTCCTTAGTGTAGACTGCAGTGTGGAAACCTCCGCCCTTTTCCATGACTGTTACATCTAGAAAGGGCAGCTTCCCATCCTTTTCCATCTCGTAAGTGAAACGCAGCACGGAACTCTGCTCAAATGCCTCCTTCAGCTCCTGCAGATGTCTGACATCAGGTACCTGTGTAAAAATGTCGTCAACATACCTGCAGTATATGGCCGGTTTCAAGTTCATGTCGACTAAGACTTTTTGCTCGATGGTACCCATGTAGAAGTATTCCATTGTCATACCATCTGGTAATATATATATATATAGATATATATATATATATATATATATATATATATATATATATATATATATATATATATATATATATATATATATATATATATATATATATATGTGTTGTTTACTAGGATTTCTAAACAACACAGAAATCATCGATAGATACAGCGATAGCAGGCGGCTTGACGTTTGCGAGGCACTACACATCAAGAAGTCAACACCAGCAATCAACAGCCAATTATTGCACAACTATATTCTACCCACCTCAAGACTCCGCTCCAATATAGAAGCATCAAGAAATATGGACCAATAGGCTTTCTACAAACACTTCTATTCAATACCCATTGTTTGTGTTCTGTCTTGTGTTGATACTTTTAATACCCTATTAATATCCCCTCTTGTTCTGTCTTGTGTTAATGCCACATCACCCCTCCCACCTCACTCAAATGTAGATATAAAATCGGAGATACGTAAGTTCTATTCAGTTGTGTATTTGTGAACTAAAGTCTTTGAAAATGTAATAAGTTTTACGAAACGCGCCCGTGTCGCGTCAGACTAGAAATAAAAATGAATTTTGGAGAATTAATTTTTGATTTACCTCCAACAGTGAAGCGTAATGTACGAAACATTGAGAAAATTCGTGTTAGAATTATTAATCTTACTTTTTCGGTCATATTTAATAATATATATATATATATATATATATATATATATATATATATATATATATATATATATATATATATATATATATATATATATATATATATATATATATATATATATATATATATATATATATATATATATATAACCAGATGGTATGACAATGGAATACTTCCAGTACCACATAAAGCCCTCCAAGCTCCATCTGTATTTTAAAGTTCCATATGAAGGTATACGAAAGGTCACGGTGACTTGTTGTTGTTGTTTAAGCTTCGCTACTTGGAACACAAGTTCCAAGTCACACGGGCTATGGTGAACCCGTAGTGGACTTACCTGGCACAGGAGCGGGGCTGTAACTCCACGGTGACTTGACTATTGGTTATGATATTGCTGGTCACGTGGTGAGGTGCACTGAATGTAGTGGAGGTTGGTCACTTCACGCAGCCAGTTCTAGCTGCAGCCTGTGGCGTGGTGTTCCATTTCTCTTAACCCAAATCAAAACATCATTCCATCATTACAGGTGATTATGTCATTGTAAAGTTCAAGTTCAAGTATGTTTACTGAGATAAGCAAGAAATACATCTCAAAGGGATAGAGTAGCTTAGGCTATTTCTACCCCCCTTGTCATTGTAAAAATTATCTGTTAACTATGTAACAGTTGTTGAGGTGACTTGAGTAGATTTGGGATGGCTCCTGACTTACAGACATTCACAGGGCGGTGAGGTAAGGTTACAGTAACCTCACCTTGAGTAGTTTCTAAAGTTTAAAGGCGATCCCCTTAATGTTACCAGATTCAAATCCGTCCATTTAACGAAATATTGGGGATAGACGAGTATAAAAGCTCGTTACGAGAGAGGGAGAGATTATGGGCTATTCATGCCCATGCCACCTCTAGGGTAGCTTAATCTTTATCAATCGAGGGAGAGAGAGAGAGTGTGTGTTGTGTCTCAGAGGAGACAGGAGTCTGGCGGGTAGTGTTGGGCCTCACAGTGGGAGGGAGACTGACGGTGTCTACAGGGAAGCTTCATCACTGTCGTATCTTGAGTGAGTACTGGTCCCTTATGTTCTAACATCACAAGTGTTGAGCATTCTATTGCCTTGATAGGGAAGATAGATTAGGATTTTTAAATTGAACTTAATTTAATAAATATATATTACTAAATTGTCCATCTGGTGTATCCATTCGTTCCTGTTAGTCATTCATAGAGAGTTACCAGTGAATAGTGGAAGTGGACCGTACCCCCCCCCCCCCCAGCCAGTAATATCCTCAACTCACATCGTTATCTCTCCCGTGACCGGTAGCCGTCGTCTCCGGTTACTGTTAAGTACTTATGTTGCTCAAAGACGAAGGTGGTGGCGGCATTAAGTAGTGTTAAGTATCTTTAAGTTTAAGTCATAATTAGTAACAACTGGCTTTGTGGCGGTATCAGTGGTGATACACCTGAGATACGTTATAACTACACACACACACACACACACACACACACACACACACACACAGGTACACAGAGAATGACAAAGAGGTGTGAAGAACTCAACAAAAGGTTCCAGGAAGTCTTTACAATAGAACAAGAAGTCACAGCGCTAGGAGAGGTGGCAGAAAACCAGGCGACCTTGGAAAGATTCGAAATTACAAGTGATGAGGTCAAGAAGCACCTATTGGAGCTGGACGTGAGAAAAGCTGTTGGGCCAGACGGAATCTCACCATGGGTACTGAAAGAGTGTGCAGGAACACTTTGTTTGCCACTCTCCATAGTATATAGTAGGTCACTGGAAACGGGAGACCTACCAGAAATATGGAAGACGGCTAATGTAGTCCCAATATACAAAACGGGTAACAGACAAGAGGCACTGAACTACAGGCCAGTGTCCTTAACTTGTATACCATGCAAGGTGATGGAGAAGATTGTGAGAAAAAACCTAGTAACACATTTGGAGAGAAGGGACTTCGTGACAACCCATCAACATGGGTTCAGGGAGGGTAAATCTTGCCTTACTGGCTTAATAGAATTCTATGATCAGGTGACAAAGATTAAGCAAGAAAGAGAAGGATGGGCAGACTGCATTTTTTTGGACTGTCGGAAAGCCTTTGACACAGTACCCCATAAAAGGCTGATGCATAAGCTGGCGAAATAGGCAGGAGTAACTGGTAGGGTGCTCCAGTGGATAAGGGAGTACCTAAGCAATAGGAAGCAGAGAGTTACAGTGAGGGGTGAGACCTCAGATTGGCGTGAAGTCACCAGTAGAGTCCCACAGGGCTCTGTACTCGGACCTATCCTGTTTCTGATATACGTAAATGATCTCCCAGAGGGTATAGACTCATTCCTCTAACGCTCCTCTGCTGTCAACAAAGAAGCAAGCATTTTTACCACATTTGACTACTTCCTGTAATCCTGCTAATACACTTTAGAGTTCAGCCTGCGTTGAGGAGACATTGTCAGTTAAGCGGCGTCCAATAACAGTATCTACAGTGCCGATGTCAGTGAACTCCCTAATCAAGACTCCACATCCTGCCTTCCCATCCCTAGCTACTGACCCATCACAATATACATGTAGAGCGTTTTCTGTAGGCAGTTTTCTAATTATACAATCGTATGTTGCCCTCAGCTCTCCTATTTCATACATACTTTTTTTCTTTTGCAAGGGAGTAATTACTACATCTACATTACAATCCTCCCATGGTGGTGTAAATTTTCTCTTGGGCACAGCAATACACTCTGTAATATCATACTTTATAACACTAGAACATAAGTTATTCATATACTTGTATACTCTCTTCTTCATCATACACTGTTCACTACTTCTCACCTTTTGAATCGAGAGGATTAATTCATTAGCTCCCCCACCTCTCATTAATCTAATGGCAGAGGCTACATTTATCTCTACAATTCTATCCCCAATACTCTGCAGATTCAACTCCATCCTCATTATCTCAATCATAGCATTTCTTGGGCATCCTACGATAATTCTCATGGCTTCATTTTGTACCTTCGCCAACTTGCCCAGTCTACCTTTACCAAAACAAGAAATGACAGGTGCAGCATAATCAATAAGAGATCTTACAGTACTCAAGTATATCATTCGTAGCACAGGGACTCCCACTCCGGGAGACATCTCCCGTCACGCAGGGTGCAGTCGCACCTCCACAGATCTCCAGTATCATCTATTGATACTGGAAATGGCTCAAAAGGGCCACCACTTATGGGCTATTCATGCCCAAGCCACCTTTTGGGTGGCTTAATCTTCTCTCTCTCTCTTAACACATTCACGACGGGAGACATCTCCCGTCACGCAGGGTGCAGTCGCACCTCCACAGATCTCCAGTATCAAGCTCTTGATACTGGTAATGGCTCAGAAGGGCCACCACTTACGGGCTATTCATGCCCGTGCCACCTCTTGGGTGGCTTAATCTTCATCAATCAATCAAGACTCCCACTCCCTTTCCACAGCATGCCAAGGCCTTCAGAGGTTGTAATCTCTTCCGACATTGACCCAACAGTCTGTTCATCTCAGCTTCCAAACTCTCATGGGTATATCCAACATATATGCCTAAATATTTATATATATTAACTCTCTATATTTTTATTGTTTATTTTCAATATAATGGGCCTCCGACTTCTACATTCAAACTTAGTTTTGTTTTCATTAACCACCAGTCCCATATGGTGACACAGGTTTCCGAAATTGTCCAACACTGTTTGAACCTTTGAAATATCTTTGCCCTGAAACAAAATATCATCGGCATATATGATCGGAGTTACCCCCATTTGAGTATCTCTCAGATGCTATCTTATTCATTAGTACATTAAACAGAGTGGGACTCAACACTCCTCCCTGAGGTGTGCCGAGTTCAAAAGACCTCACACCTGACATACAACCTTGATACCACACCTGAGCATTCCTTTCGTAAAGATAATCCCCTATCCAGCGCAATAATTTCCCTTTAACACCAAGACTAGCTAATTCATATAAAATAACCTCTTTGTTGGCTTTATCAAAAGCTCCTTCTAAATCAATAAAAATTCTATAATAATCATTTTCATTAGCTAGAGATTTAAAATATAAACTTATCCAGTTTAGGATAAGTTTATATTGAGGTTAAGTAATGATGATAGAGTTACAAGATACGAGCTAGATGGTGTTGAGATTGCGAAGTCGGATTGCGAAAGGGATCTGGGAGTTATGATTAGTAAGAATTTAAAACAAAAGGATCAATGCATAAATGTTCGTAATAAGGCAAATCGGACACTTAGATTTATTAATCGCAGCGTTAGTAACAAGACACCTGGTGTGGTTCTCAAGCTATATCTTGCTCTAGTTAGGCCCCATTTAGATTATGCAGTTCAGTTTTGGTCTCCATATTATAGAATGGATATAAATTCACTTGAACGTGTCCAGCGTAGGATGACTAAGTTAATTCCCCAAATTAGAAATCTTTCATATGAAGAAAGATTAACAAAGCTTAAGTTGCATTCACTGGAAAGGCGAAGAGTTAGGGGTGACATGATCGATAGAGGTTTACAAGTGGGTGAATGGACATAACAAAGGGGATATTAATAGGGTATTAAAAGTATCAACACAAGACAGAACACGAAACAATGGGTATAAATTGGATAAGTTTAGATTTAGGAAAGACTTGGGTAAATACTGGTTCAGTAACAGGGTTGTTGATTTGTGGAACCAATTGCCGCGTAACATTGTGGAGGTGGGGTCCCTCGATTGTTTCAAGCATGGGTTGGACATGTATATGAGTGGGATTGGGTGGTTATAAATAGGAGCTGCCTCGTATGGGCCAATAGGCCTTCTGCAGTTGCCTTTGTTCTTATGTTCTTATAAGCTGTTCACTTGAGACAGTTAAGCAAGTCCCAGCTATGTCTGGGTATAAGTGACAGGATGAACAACCCAGCGGGGGGGGGGGGGGGGGGAATGAGCACCGCTCCTGTGCCAGGTAAGTCCACTACAGGTTCACCATAACCCGTGTTACTTGCCCCACTCCTGTGCCAGGTAAGTTACGGGCTCACCATAGCCCGTGCTACTTGGAACTTGTTCCGAGTAGCTGAATCTATAACAACAACAACCCAGCGGGGTTTCTTCCTATTGGGGGGTGTTGTACATGCTGCTATGCCGGTATGTCCACTCACACGATGAGTGGCGCTGCCCAATAAACTCGCCCCTCGGGCCAAAAATTTAAAAAATATTAATATACATTTGAAATTGTTTATGGAGTCTGCCTCCATCACATCACTGCCTGGAGCATTCCATTTGTTAACTACTCTGACACTAAAAAAGTTCTTTCTAATATCTATATGGCTCATTTAAGTACTTAGTTTCCACCTGTGTTCCCTTGTGCGTGTGCCCCGTGTTAAATAAATTGTCTTTAAAACTGAGTATACCTAAGCTTGTTAATAAAAAAATGTGGGAGAGGATATTTGATTTTTTTATTAACAAGCTTAGGTATACACAACAATGTGCTGCTACTCTATTCTATATGAAAGATTACGCAGTATAGATCAAAACTAGCTATAAGTTCATCTAATAATCCCATCTCACAGGATGGTTAATCATACGTGGAATCAGGGAGAAAACACCAGCCTCAATACAAAAACAAATCAACTCTGACTAAAAATCAAGGAGAGAACATGAAAAGTAAGACAGGCAGGTCTATTAGCCTCCACTAGCAAAATATGGGTACAGCATATGAATATCTTCAATATTTCTGAGTGTATTAAATAAATACAGAACTCAAGGTACCTCATACCATTTGGTCGGAAGTCACTTAAAACAAGCCGCCGGCTTCCTGTTCTCGTCGAGGAGGATATAAGACACTCGGTACATTGACTAGATCGCACACATATTTTTACCATTTACTAATGTTTAGTGATAATGATGTGATGATATACGTATGAGATAATGGCCCTCAGGTAAATTCAGGTAATAACAAAATACGTCATCACTGTTATTTTTTTAATAAAGAATAATGTCTGGCGACATTTGATAATAATCACAGCAATTTTATATCAGTACTAAATAATAATATATATTTATTATTTTTAATTATTATTATTATTATCATCCTTTAAATTACATATTTGCCTAAACCAAATATATATACATATATTATTTGAATTAAATATAAGTTTTTGGGCGAATAATTTAATGTTCAGAAGATAAAAATATTAAAAGTGTAACCTGGAGTTAAATGATTAATGGTGACGCGGAGTGGGTTCAAAAAAGGTCGAAAATGATAAAGTTCAACGTCATAACAACACATTTTAAACGAACCTATTCTATCCTGCCCTAATCTAAACTAACTTCCCCGTTGTAATCTAAGCTATCATAACTATCCAAATCTAGCCTGATATAAGTAAAATATTAATATTTGTGCTTTATATATATATATATAAATATGCGAGGTGTGACGTCAGAGTGTCAGCGGTGGGGAGGGTGTTGGACAGTAGTGAAGGAGCAACAGGTAGGCGTGGTGCCTCAACCTGGCATGGGCATCTTGGGACATCTAGTTCCTGGATTACAGTATGTGTGGCCTTGTTTGGTGGGGCATCATGCCCAGGTGTGTAGGGGCAGTGGTGGCGTGTGTTATACTTGGCATGAAGTATACTGCAAGCCACAGTGGTCTGGGGACGCTCTGACGTCACGCCCTTTTAAAAAATATATTGTTTATTATTATATTTATTACAAGTGTTGATATCGTCTGGTTAGGTTTAGCTGGGTAGGATAGGTTAGGCTGAGTTTGGTGTGGCTGGATTGAGTTGTGAATTTAGGCTAGGCTGGGATTTGCTGGGATGGGACAGCTTAGTTGTGGGAAAAGAGGTAGGATCGTACGCAGGTAGCACAGTAATTAGTGTAGTTGACTTATAACATGTTGGACCAGAGTTCAGTTTACAGGTTGTTTTGGGTTTGTTTCATTACACCTAATGCCCCTGTTCACCTAGCAGTAAATAGGTACCCAGGAGTTAGGCAACTGTTGTGAGGTTGCATCCTGGGAAGGGTCACTATTTCCACCTTAGGGGGACCTCTATATAACTCTATAGTATGCACATAAATAAAAATAAATTATTTACCTGAAGGTCACTAACACTAGTGGTCTCAACGAGGACAGGAAGCCGGCGGCTTGTCAAAGGTACCCAGGATGAGGTAGATACTATTGAATATAGATAAAGAAAGGTAGCCCATATGTGTCCTGATAAATTTTTCTAGCTGGATTTTAAAGTTCAATACAGTTTTGCATTTACCATTTTGGCTGGTAGACGGTTCCATGGGTTTATAACCCTGTGGGTGAAAAAGCATTTCCTGTTTTCAGTCCTAAATTGCAGCTTGTTGAGCTTGAAACCGTTGCTCCTCGTTTGTGTTATATCTGAAATTGAAATATAAGAAATTGTCTGGGTCAACATCCTCCAGATTGTTCAATATTTTAAGTGTCAATGAGAACTGCCCTGTCATGCCTGGTTTGTGGTGTTGTTAGTTAGCCCTGAGGCCCTCAACCGTTGCTAGTATGAGAGTTGACATAGTTCTGGAATTAATTTTCTTACCTAGTCTCTATGATTGGATACAATAATTCCAAGCACCAAGAATCACAGTTGAATCACTTCTATACCTTCTTTTCCTTAAAGTCAAAGGTACACTTGATTATTCCTAGGGTATGGCTAGCTTTTTTTACTGCTGCTCTTACCTGTTGTGCAACTTTCCGTGAGTGGTGGATTTTGACTCCTTAATCCATCAATCTTCTGCAAGAGGATTTTATGAATTTGGTACAGTAGTATAGGTATCTGGGAATTTTGGTAGTTATCTAGGTGTAGATAAATGCCCCACATTCATCTATACCCAGAGCATTTCACTAGCAAATGTGGTTATCGTCACATTTGATTCTTGGAAGCTAAATACCACGCTGTACTCTGTATCAGTGAACATTATGCCCTACAGCACCATGAACAAAAAAGTGACACTAGAAACTTCCACTAGCTGGTAAAAATTATAGGAAATTTTGGGGATATGCACGTTGAAATGACAAAATCATGATGTATCTTTGAGAAAATATTGAGGCTGTATGATGGGATTGAACTGCATCCCTGGGCTTCCCAGGTGCACTCCGTGATGCAGTTACAGTTGGTAATGTGTGCTTGGGGAGTCCAGGGATGTGGTTTCAATCCCGTCGTACAGCCTTCGGGAATGTGTCAAAACGTTTAAGAATTTCTTTTTATATAATTGAGTTTTAAGGGAGTTTACTGTTAATTGAAGTGCAAGTTATTAATGTTTCATTGTACTATTTGGATTGATTTGCTGGCATGGGGCTAAGCTTGTCTAATGCAGACTTGATTTAAAAGGCTGTTGCTTAGTGTCCACATATCTATTGCAATCCAATTGGTCTGGTACTTCCTGCAGAACTTACTTTTATCAATCACATATGTGATCAAACCACATATACCTACATTGAGTAATCTCCTTAGTTCAGGTGTTGGATCATGCCTGACACTACACACACAAATCACAATAGTGTGATGCATCAAATGAACAAATCTACAAGGGCTGTGATTGAGGGTTTGAACCTACGTTCGAGAGGATCCCAGACGCACCTTAATCGACTGTGCCACAACATGGTTAAAAGAATTACAACTGGGAGTTCTGCTGACCTCACATGGATCCTGCAGTCTCTGTTGTATGTGTCTGTGCCTCAATATTTTTTTTTTAACTATGTTGTGCCACAGTCAATTAAGTCTGGGATCCTCTTGGACGTAGGTTCAAACCCTCATCACGACCCTTGTGAATTTGTTCATGCCTAACACCTTTAAGCCAGTCCACTCAAATGTGACCATGGGGTGATAGCTCACAAAATGAGGTCAATGGGAATAACTGGAAAAGTAGGACGCTGGATACTCAATTTCCTGTCGAACAGAACACAAAGAGTAACAGTCAATCAGATAAAATCTAGTCCAAGCGATGTTAAAAGCTCTGTACCTCAAGGTACAGTCCTTGCACCGCTACTGTTCCTTATTCTCATATCTGATATAGACAAAAATACACGCCACAGCTTCGTGTCGTCCTTTGCAGATGACACAAAAATCAGCATGAAAATTACCTCTGCTGAAGACATTGAAAAACTACAAGCAGATGTCAACAAAGTTTTTGATTGGGCAGCAGAAAATAACATGATGTTTAACAGTGATAAATTTCAGGTACTCAGGTACGGCAAAAATGAGGATCTGAAACATAATACAGGGTACAAAACACAATCGAATCTTCCCATAGTAGAAAAACAGCATGTCAAGGATTTGGGAATAATGATGTCCGACGATCTAACGTTTAGGGAGCATAACCAAGCAAATATCGCGTCAGCCAGAAAAATGATCGGATGGATTACGAGAACTTTCAAATCCAGGGATCCCATCACAATGGTTGTACTCTTCAAGTCACTTGTGTTGTCCCGTCTCGAGTACTGCTCAGTACTCACTTCCCCCTTCAGAGCAGGAGAGATTGCTGAAATAGAGGGAATACAGAGAACATATACGGCACGCATAGACGTGATAAAACACCTAAATTATTGGGATCGTCTCAAAGCTCTCCAAATGTACTCTCTAGAAAGGAGACGAGAGAGATACCAAATAATATACACATGGAAAATACTGGAGGGTCAGGTCCCAAATCTACACAGTAAAATAACAACATACTGGAGTGAACGATATGGAAGAAAATGCAAGATTGAACCTGTGAAGAGCAGAGGTGCCATAGGCACAATCAGAGAGCACTGTATAAACATCAGGGGTCCGCGGTTGTTCAACGTCCTCCCAGCGAGCATAAGAAATATTGCCGGAACAACCGTGGACATCTTCAAGAGAAAACTGGACGGTTTTCTAAGAGAAGTTCCGGATCAGCCGGGCTGTGGTGGGTACGTGGCCCTGCGGGCCGCTCCAAGCAACAGCCTGGTGGACCAAACTCTCACAAGTCGAGCCTGGCCTCGGGCCGGGCTTGGGGAGTAGAAGAACTCCCAGAACCCCATCAACCAGGTATCAACCAGGTACCAAATGGTAAGGCTGGTCCACATGCTAAAAGATAGGTTGGTCCTCTTGTGAAGGGCTAGGTTGGTCCACCTGCGAAGGGCTAGGTCAGTCCACCTGTGAAGAGCTAGGTCGGTCCACCAATGAAAGGCTAGGATGGGTCCGTAGAATTGCCCAAAGCAAGTAATTACCTAAGTGTAATTACCTAAGTGTAGTTATAGGATGAGAGCTACGCTCGTGGTGTCCCGTCTTCCCGGCACTCTTTGTCATACAGTATAATGCTTTGAAACTACTGACGGTCTCAGCCTCCACCACCTTCTCACCTATCTTGTTCCAACCGTCTACCACTGTTTGCGAAAGTGAATTTTCTTATATTTCTTCGGCATCTGTGTTTAGCTAGTTTAAATCTATGACCTCTTGTTCTTAAAGTTCCAGGTCTCAGCAAATCTTCCCTATCGATTTTATCAATTCCTGTTACTATTTTGTATGTAGTGATCATATCACCTTTTTCTTCTGTCTTCTAGTTTTGGCATATTTAATGCCTCTAATCTCTCCTCGTAGCTCTTGCCCTTCAGTTCTGGGAGCCACTTAGTAGCATGTCTTTACACCTTTTCCAGTTTGTTGATGTGCTTCTTAAGATATGGGCACCACACAACCGCTGCATATTCTAGCTTTGGCCTAACAAAAGTCGTGAACAATTTCTTTAGTATATCGCCATCCATGTATTTTCCACAAGAATCAATCACCACAAGTGACAGTCTTGTGGTGATTGATTGATGAAGATTAAGCCACCCAAAAGGTGGCACGGGCATGAATAGCCCGTAAGTGGTGGCCCTTTTAAGCCATTACCAGTATCAATAGATGATACTGGAGATCTGTGGAGGTGCGACTGCACCCTGCGTGACGGGAGATGTCTCTCGTCGTCCAAATGGAAGTGTTGTGGAGTGATTTATCCAATATATATTGTTGCCTGGAGTGTGTTTGCTGGCATATCAGCATTTTGTACACAGTGATCCAGTCGTCGCACTTCTCTGCTCAAATTATAGAAAATTTCATTGATGATATTAACAAGTAGAATATGTATTTATAATGATATCTAGCATAAATAGCCACGAGACATTTAAGGTACAGGGGTACCTCAGTTTTAGAGTTTAATCCGTTTTTGGAGACAGCTCGTAAACCGAAGCTAATTTCCCCATAAGAAATAATGGGAAATGAATTAATCCGTTCCTGACTACCCAAAAACCTCACTTCAAACTGTAAATTTTTATATCTAATTCATCTAAATCTACACTACAAAAGTATGTTCAAGTTATTACTTACCCTTGCTGATGACTGCTGTTGGCGTATGGAAGATGGTGAGGAGGGGGGAGGAGGAAAGGTGTTACTGTTTGGAAGGGGAGTCCCCTTCCATTATAACATCAGGCAGTGAGGACCTCTCTGGGGTGCACTCTGGCACGTTTTGCCTGCATACCACTAGGTCCTGGTTGTGGCTCACTGCTCGATTTTCTCACAACAAAGCGGTCCATTGAAGACTGTTTTTCCCTTCTTCACAAGATTTCTCTGTAGTGAGGCATCACATTGTCATTGAAAAGATTTATGCAACGGCATACTACAGCTTTCTCTGGGTAAGTCGTTTCAATAAAAGTTTGCATTTTTTTCCACATCTGACACCACTTCCTAATTGTTGTGGAAGGGACATTCTGTACTGCCTCATCCTCCTCCACTGGAAAAACATCCTCAGCTGTGTCTTCTTGCTGTTCCTTTTGAAGGGCTTGGAGTTCTTTGGTGGTCAGTTCTTCGTTGTGTTCTTCCACCAACTCCTCCACATCAGCACCATCCAATTCCAAGCCCATTTGCTGGCCCAGAGTAACAATTTCCTCAACAACAGGCACATCATTTACAGGCTCAAACCCCTCAAAGTCTAGTTCTGTCACACATTCAGACCACAATTTTCTCCAGCCAGAGGTTAGGGTTCGTTGAGTCACTTCTTGCCAGGCTTTGTCAACGAGTTTTGAAGCACTACAAATGTTAAAATGGTGTTTCCAGAACTCTTTGAGGGTGAGGTTTGTGGCTTCAGTCACTTCAAAACATTTCCGGAAAAGTGCCCTTTCATAAAGTTTCTTAAAATTTGCTATGATTTTCTGGTCCATAGGCTGAATTAGAGGAGTGGTGTTAGGAGGAAGGTACTTTACTGTGAGAAAATTACTGTATCTGTGCAACAATTCATCTTCCAAGCCTGGAGGATGAGCAGGAGCATTGTCGAGGAGAAGCAGGGCCTTGATGGGCAAATGTTTCTCCTGCAGATATTTTTCTATGGCAGGGCACACCACTTCATTCACCCACTCCGAAAAAAAAATCCTAGTCACCCATGCCTTATTATTAGCCCTCCACATCCCACACATTTGGTTTTTCTGCACTTTATACTGTTTGAAAACCCTTGGATTTTCAGAATGATACACAAGCAAGCGTTTAATTTTCAAATTGCCACTCGCATTTGAACACAACACAAGCGTAAACCTATCTTTCAAAGGCTTGTGTCCAGGCAATGATTTTTCCTCCTTGGTAATGTATGTCCTCTTAGGCAATCTTTTCCAGAACAGTCCTGTCTCATCACAATTAAACACTTGTTGTGGTAGGTTTTCCTCAGCCTCTGCAAACTCTTTAAATTCTTCAATAAATCTTTCAGCCGTTGGTTTGGCTGAGCTGGCAGCCTCCCCATGCCTCACAACACTATGAATTCCACTTCTTTTTCCAAATTTTTTCAAACCATCCCCTGCTTGCCTTAACTTGTACCCCTCCTGAGGTTCCTGTTCCTCTTCACCACTTCCCTCTTTCTGTCCTGTTATCTCGCTTACAGGATTCTCTTTCTGTTCGTATTTCTAATATTTCTACTCGTGTTGTTCCTTCTTTGTTCCCGTGGAGAGTCCCTCTTCTGCAGTTTTGTACATCCTTAACCCGCATCACTAAAACTTTTACCCCTCCTACAGTTCTGAAACGCCTTTTCCTTGAGCACTTTTCTTCTCACTTCCGCTCCATTTCCGTCTTCACTGATGGGTCTCAGTCTGCAGACGGTGTTGACTACTCTGTTGTTTTTCCTGATTGCACTTATATGTGTTGCTTACCTCCGGAGACTAGCATCTTCACAGCAGAACTTTATGCTATTCTCTATGCTCTTCGTCTCCAGCTTTCTAGTTGTCAATCTTCCTTTGTCATTGTTGTTGAATCTCGTAGTACCCTCATGGTTCTCGGGTCCTTTAATCCGGTTCATCCAGTGGTTGTCGAGATCCAGCATTGGCTGTTTCTTGTTCACAGTAAATTTAAGTCAGTTGAGTTTTGTTGGGTTCCCAGCCATATTGGTCTCTTTAAATGAGCGTGCAGATGCTGCCGCCAGGGAAGCTGTCCGCTCTTGTCCCATCTCTCGTAAAGGTATTCCTTATTCCGACTTTTACTCGGTTATCCATTCCTCCATCCTTACCCGTTGGCAGGCTTGTTGGTCGGTTGTTGCTGGTAACAAACTGCGTACTCTTAAGAGTTGTGTGTCCTCGTGGCCGTCCTCCTACCACCGTAACCGGCGATGGGAAATGGCTCTGGCGAGGTTGCGTATTGGCCATACTCGCTTAACTCATGGTCACTTGATGGAGCGCCACCCTGCTCCTTACTGTCCTAATTGCATTGTCTCTCTTACGGTCGTGCATATCCTTGTTGAATGTCCTGACTTCCGGGACGAGCGTGTGTCTTGTTTTCCGACTTTCCCCCGCGGTCGTTTGTCCCTCGATAGTATTCTTGGTGACTCGGAAACTTTTGATATTGTTCGCCTTATGCATTTCTGTTCTTGTATTGGCATCCTTGGTGATATTTAGCTCCCTCTGATTATCCCGCACATTTGATGGTGCTACATAGCCTTCCCGGTTTGGTGCCTTCTTTTGATAATTACTTACTTGGTTGGCGCAGTTTCCCGCTGACCGAGAATACTTGGTTGGCGCAGTTAAGTGGTTAAATGAGCGTGCAGACGCTGCCGCTAGGGAAGCTGTCCACTCTTGTCCCATCTCCCGTAAAGGTATTTCTTATTCAGACTTTTACCCAGTTATTCATTCCTCCATCCTTACCCGTTGGCAGGATTGTTGGTCGTCTGTTACTGGTAACAAATTGCGTACTCTTAAGGGTAGTGTGTCCTCATGGCCTTCCTCCTACCACCGTAACCGGCAATGGGAAACGGCTCTGGCGAGGTTGCGTATTGGCCATACATGCTTAACTCACTGTCACTTAATGGAACACCGCCCTGGTCCTTATTGTCCAAATTGTATTGTCCCTCTTAGTCATGCATATCCATGTTGAATGTCCTGACTTCCAGGACAAGTGTGTGTCTTGCTTTCCGACTGTCCCTCGCGGTCGTTTGTCCCTCGATGGAATTCTTGGTGAATCGAATACTTTTGATATCATTCGCCTTATGCATTTCTGTTCTCGTATTGACATCATTAGTGATATTTAGCGCCCTCTGATTATTCCGTACATTCTATGGTGCTACCTAGCCTTCCTGGTTTGGTGCCTTCTTTTGATAATTACTTACTAAAACACAGTAATACAATATGTATTTACAACAAAGGAAGAAAATATCATCTATACCCAATAAAATCTTAGCATGACTAGTCTCAAACAAAAATTACATACAATTGTTCTCTGCCTCAGTTTACAAACATGGAACTCACAAGGCTCATACCTCACACCAATCCAACCAGCTGTCAAGGTACTATACTCATACAGTAATGAAAACAATGCATCAAAGAGGTACCCATATGGAGCATAATTTCATTAGTACTTACAGTCAAAATACTCTCAACATTGTGAACTTAATATTGTAAACGCTGGAAAATCTTCATTACTGCTAATGTACCTATATCCTGACGCACAGTACAGTAATCACAAAACCCTAGCACAACAGACCTCCACCCTAAAAAATATTAAAATCAAACCAAAATTACATACAATCAGTCTATATATCAATGTACAAATATGGAACCTCGCAGGGCTCATACTCTATACCAATCCAACTGACTTTCAAAGTACCCATACAGTAACAAAGCAATGCATGACGGGAAAGCCTGTAGGGGGCATACAGAAATACAACAGTCACATGAATGCAAGAGAATATGATAATTATTAATTAATATGTAGACAAAGGTCACAAACTAATGATACCCAACTCCAAACTTAACAAGAAACACTACAGTATATAAAATTTAAAAGAATTTTAAACAAAAACTGAGAAAAGAAAAATACCACAGAATGATCATATATATATTTAATCTACCTTTAACAAGCAAGATAAAACTTAAATGATGCCGTCTCTGAAATTCAAATACATGTAAGGCCTAATGTACAGTTTTGTGTGTAACTTTCAGACATGACTGGGGGTGTGTGCCCTTTCAAGCTGACGAAGGAGCTGTTCTACCACACGGTACTGACTGGGGTGATCCTTCTGTTGGTGATGACACAAGGTATCTTACTTGATGTCTACATACTGAATGATGATCATACTGCCATAGTTAACTACTTTTGGCTAATACCAGACTTTCTATTGATATTTGCTTTTGTTGCTGCAATGTCAAGTGGCTATAGGAGCTGCAAATATGAGAGAGCCTTAAAAGAAAACATGAAGAATGATCTGGGTCGTGGTACAGGCAGAGTTCCAACCTTCACAAAGATATTTGGACAGCATCCTTTGCCATTTTTAGTCTGGATGGCATACTCTTGTCTGATGGTTACCAAAGTTGGTATTATTTTTAAGTCTGAAATACCCAATAAAATTAGTCCAGATGATGCTCTAAGCCCTCAATTATTACAAGTTATACTAGCTTTAACATGTGTAATCTTTGCTGTTCTTGTTGAAGGTCAGACCATTAAAGAACCCAACAGTGACCGTGGACGTTATATAAAGTCTCTCTCTCATGGAACATCTCTTGAAATACTAGACTCTGTGACTTTTATTTCCTTACTAATCCAGTCAGAAAGTAACTTTGTGTTACCAGTGCACTTGGAAAATGCAATAATAGCATTTTCTTGTCTGAACTTTATTTTTCCAGGTATAGCTCTAATTAAACTAAGCCGCAGTAATTATGGTCGAAGTGCTGTGTGCCTCTTCTCTTCCATTGCATATAAACTGTGCCATTTATGGATCATTAATTTTACTTACCTTGTGATTCGAGTGTACCTCTGGGCAGGTATATCACTCTCGGTATCTCCTTTTATTGTTAAAAATATTTTCCTTTTATTTTCAAATATGACATCAGTTTGGGTAGATATAAAGCAATTAAGAGCCGTCATTGCCAACTATTTTGATAAGCGGAGACGTGTGTACATTGAAGCAGAAGCATCTGGTGGAGCCAGCCTTAATGCTGGAAACAGTAGCAGTGATTGGACAACAGTCAGTGATAAATTTGAGGAAATTGATCTGAAACACAATGTATAACTTAATTCTTAAGACATTTTCAAATAGTGAAAACTGAATGAGGAAGATGTCCAAGGCCTTGTGCTTTGCCAGATTGAACAGTTGAGTTTTGGGTCCAATTTATAAACTAGTAGTTATACTTCTGTTAATTGTTGATACATGTATCTAGAAATTTAAGATAATCGTGTGTTTTCTCATTTAAATAATTTTATGCAGAACAGATAATAACAAAAATTTGAACGTTCTCCATCTTGTAGTTAATATTTTGGAGTTTATTTTTTATCACTTTAGTGTTTACAGAAGTTGTGGCTCATGTTTTGCTATTTTCTACAGTAATTCCAAAATGGTGTGTATTTTATAACTTTTAAAAACTTAAAGCTACAACTGTCATTCCAAAAATAGCTTTTTTCCTGGTCATCTGCAAGATTATATACCATGTAGTATTGCAACATAATGTGCAATAGACCTTGTGGTATTGCAACATGAGGTGTGCAGGATTATAGACCATGTAGTATTGTAACATGGTATTCAAAATTATAGACTTTGTGCAACATAAAATGTGCAAAATTATAGGCCAAGTAATGATGTAACTGTTATTATCGTAAATGATTTAATATTGATTAGGATTTATACCAATATATTCATGAATCTCATTTCTTAAATTCATATTTCTAGCAAAACTGATTAAATTTGTGTTATGGATAATTTTGTTAGAGTGGTGTTGCAGGTTGCATCCTGGGGAAGGTCAGTAGTTCCACCTGAAAGCCCAAGTACAGGCTTACTGTCTCCAGGCAGCAGGAATTATAAAGTCTTCCATTCCTTCAAAATTCTCATATTGTCACACACATGTAATGGCTTGCCTTATATTTTTTATAATATTTTTCAAATCAAATCATATAATGGAAACTGTGCCTTTAACTCTATAAACGTTTCCTCTCAGGAGTGTCTTTGTTAATGCGTCTTTTTTAGTGCCTGAAGTAATCTTATGAAAGCTCTAAGATCAGTTTAGTGCTTCAAAAAGCATGATATACTTCAATGGTATTCTGTGAAATGTTTATTTTTGAGTCTCAATAGAATACTCAGTATTATTAGTGTAATATTTGACATTGAAACTCATTGAATTATATTTTTTATTATACTTAGATGTGAAATAGTAGTTAAGGTTCTCTAGCATTAATAAGTACCCAAGAGGCAACTGTTGTTGGTTGCATCTTGAGAAAGGTCAGTTGTGAGCCTAGGGCAGCGGTCTTTAACCTGGGGTATGTGGTGTCCAGCTTGACAACCACTGGTGTGGTGACCAGACTTGGCTTAACCACTGTATTGCGCCGGGTTTATTGTGAAATTCCCCGTGCGCATGAAATAAAATGCGCACAGGGGGAATGCGCAACATTTAGAATGGGTACAAAAAAAATCTAAGAGTTTTCTCGGTTGGCGCAGTTTCCCAAAGACCGAGAATACTCGGTTGGCGCAGTTAAGTGGTTAACAGACTTCCTGTTCTCAACAGTGGGAAACCTAAATGAACAAAATTTTGGTGCTTGAAGATGAATTTTAACAATAGTTTAGGTGTGTACTGTTTACACAAAGATTGTAACATACAGGTTTTGTATATTAAACAGTTTATAATTTTATTAAAATATATATAGAGTACTGTGTAAATACAGCACAATATACATTTGATAGTTTATATTGTCACTTCAGATAAATATCTACTTAAATCATTATACTGTTTGTGTATTTTTTTCTATGACACTGTTTCCAAAAAGCACCAGGATTCCCTAGCTCTGATTTACATAGGCATCTTGACCTTAAATTAGTGATAGAATGCTAACACATGAACTGTCATGATCTGCAATAAAGATCTCTCTAATTTATGACTTTTGTAATTTTTTTACTTGAGACTACTACTACTGAATAAAAAGTTTGTTCTGCAGTTCTGACACACTTTTGTCAAGTTTGGTGCATAACTTGTTAAACATGTACACTTTAGTTTAGAAAAATTGCTTCTGTATTTTATGTATTTCTATACTTGTACAGTTATCAAGTGGCAAATTAATTCATCAATATTAATGGTTATTTACTTGATGTTATTGTACAGTATTTGTTTTGGCCTACATTATCTTAATTAGCTTCGATTACTGTATGCTAATAATATACTGTACCGTCATCTATAGAACAATACATTGCAATTCGTGATTCACTCATATGTGTGTGTGTGTGTGTAACCCAGGAACAGCCATTCCCAGGTATGGGTCTGGTTATTATCATTATTTCACTCCATGCTTAGTATTCTACATATCTACAGTACTAGAATACCAGTCTTAGATGAATTAATATGGGCAATCAAGAATAGATAAAAATATTGGTGAGTTAATTTGTTTTATATACTAGAAGAATGTATAAAACAATGAAAACAAATATGCACTATGTACATTAGTTTAGCTACTGTATGCATTAAATATCTTGCCTATTTATAATGTAATACAATATATACTGTATAAAGCATAAGGAATATATAATTTAGTTTTACTCTCCTTTGATAGTCTTTTTGCAAGGATATTCCAGCATGAGGTTGGCCTGCCAAGTGTTATTCGATTCGGTTTTTCTTAGGCTGTGGGCGAGTCTTTTTTTTTTTTTTTTTTTTTTTTTTTTACTCCTGTTCCTTTAAGTAAGGTTATGTCCAATGTGTTTAACTTCTGTGTTTTTTAAGTCTCGGTGGTTAGAGCATATGAAATCTATCAACAATGGTATCAATACTTGTTTAAACAAATGTAGAATTTTATACTCAAATATATCAGACCATAGAAATATCCACCTTTATGGTGAGTGTCTTAATGTGGTATTTGAGCGCCTTTTGTGGTCCTAGAGGCAGTTGAGGGTGGTTCATGAAGCTCATCTTCTGGCCTTTAGTGTGGAAACAAAAATTTGAAAGAGGTGGTTCTACTCATGCACAGAGAACTGTATAGTCAGCCACATGCTTTATGGACGCCTAACATCTGATTGGGGTTTGTTCATATAAAAATTTCTGGATAACTGGTGGAGCAGGTAGTCTGAAAAATAATGTGCAATAAAGATGGAACTAGTTTGCCCCAACCCGTCCTCGACTCAAGTCCATTACATCCAGCAGTCGACCCCAAAGACGCATTCATAAATTTTTACATGCTGTTCATTCAAAACAGGAATTTTCTCAAATACAAATTAATATTATAATATATTAGCATTTTGTGCATATATAGGCTTAGGTTAGGTTAGGTGTTTAGGTTCTGTTGGCGATTATTTGTAGTATGTGGGTAAAGGTAAGGTAATTATCAAAAGAAGGCACCAAACCAGGAAGGCTATGTAGCACCATCAAAGTGCGAAATAATCAGAGGGCGCTAAATACCACCAAGAATGCCAATACGAGAACAAAAACGCATAAGGCGAACGATATCAAACGTATCCGATTCACCTAGAATTCTATCGAGGGACAAGTGACCGCGAGGGACGGTCGGAAAGCAAGACACACGCTCGTCCTGGAAGTCAGGACATTCAACAAGGATATGCACAACTGTAAGAGGGACAACGCAATTCGGACAATAAGGAGCAAGGCGGTGCTCCATTAAGTGACCGTGGGTTAAGCGAGTATGGCCAACCCGCAGCCATGCCAAAGCTGTTTCCCACTGCTGGTTACGGTGGTAGGAGGAAGGCCACGGGGATACACTACGTTTGAGAGTACACAGCTTGTTACTAACCACAGAGGACCAACAACCCTGCCAACGGGCAAGGATGGAGGAATGAATAACAGGATAAAAGTCAGAATAAGGAATACCTTTACGGGAGATGGGACAAGAACGGATAGCTTCCTTAGCGGCAGCATCCGCACGCTCATTGAAAGAAACACCAATATGGCTGGGAACCCAGCAAAACTCTACTGATTTAAATTTACTAGAAATAAGAAACGGCCAATGTTGAATCTCGATGACCACCGGATGGACAGGATTAAAGGACCCTAGAGCCATGAGGGCACTACGAGAGTCAACTACAACCACAAAGGAGGAATGATAATGAGAAAGCAAGAGACCGAGAGCATAGAGAATAGCATAAAGTTCTGCTGTAAAGACACTAGCCTCCGAAGGGAGGCGACACATAAGTACGGTCAGGAAAAACAACAGAGTAGCCCACACCATCCGCAGACTTAGATCTATCGGTGAAGATGGAAATAGAGTGGGAGTGCGAAGAAAATGCTCAAGGAAGAAGCTTTTCAGAATTGTAGGAGGGGTAAAAGCTTTAGTAATACAAGTCAAGGACGTATAAAACTTAGGAAGGGGGACTCTCCACGGAGGCAAGGAAGGAACAATATGAGAAACATTAGAAATATGAACAGAAAGAGAATCCTGTAAGCGAGATAACCGGACAGAAGGAGGGAGACGATGAAGAGGAACAGGAGCTACAGGAGGAGGAAAAGTCAAAGCACGACAGAGGCGAGAGGAAGGATGTTGTAAGGACCGCGCAAGATAGCGATCACGGCGGTCCTGAAAAAAGAGAAAGCCAGTGTCAACATACAAACTGAGGACGGGAGTCGAATGAAAGGCACCAGAGCCGAGACGCAACCCAGTATGGTGTAAAGCATCAAGACGGCGAAGAGTAGAAGGAGAAGCAGAAGAGTATGCAGGGCAACCATAATCGAGTTTAGACAGGACGAGAGAGGAGTGCAAATAGAGAAGCGTGCGCCTATCTGCTCCCCAGTATGTGGGTAAAGCATTTACAGCATTGTGGTTCAAGCAAAATTCGTCCGTGAAGTAATTGTTCCGGAAGTGTTCGAACTAAATCAGTTGAGTCGTGTGTAAACCGTTTTTCAATCATAAACGGGGTTTGGCGGGTGCACTGAATCACTTTTGGATCTTTCTTTGGAGGATGGGCTGTTTGCCCAGTGACTGTATACAACTCCACTTGAGCAGTGTTCATACACTAATGGATAGCTCAGAAGCTTTAAACTCTGCCATCCCTGGAAACACAAACCGAAACTGTCTCTATTTTCCACTGGTTACAACTCGTAATAAAGTTGTTTTGCTTAACGTGTTTATGACATACAGTATTAGAACATTGTTACAACTTGCTATATTGGTTGTTATAACTGGTTAGGTGTTAAAACTTGTTCGAATGTTGTACCAACGTCGTAGTTTCTGCGTGTGTTTGGCGGGATGGCATTAGGTACATTAGAGTACATAGTGGTAGACAGTCTGCTGAGGTTACCTTATCACCATTAATCTCTACTTCAGTCAACCCAACACTCATCGTCCACCACATTTTTTATATCTAAATAACAATGCTCCATCAACTATAATCAAGTTAACAAGTAAATCAGATCTTCTCATATTGTTGAGTACAAACAAAACAATCGAATTTCTGCAACAAAATTGTAACTTTTTTCCCCTAGCTTTCCAGGCTGACTACTTATCAGAACACATGATGTTATCCATTCAGTTTCTTTCCTGAAGAGTTCGCATAGCACACGGCTGACTGTATACCAACTTTTCCCTTCATTTGGAGGGTGTCTGGCCAAGAAACAATGTTATTTTAATGTTTGGGAGCAGGGGCTGATTTCTGTAACAATAATGATAGTCTAAAATAAACACAGTTTTGTGAAAATTATTTATTAGTGGAAAAATTACATAAAAGAAAATGTACAATGTTTCCGCATGTTGGAAGTGATATAATCACACATTACAAAATGCTGAAGGAAATAGTTGAAGTGGATAAAGTGGGATGAGTGTGTACAGGTAAATAAATATAAAAATGCAAGTGAGTCAGAGATGAAAAAACCAGCACATCCCAAGAAAGAGCAGGAGCAAACAGGTAGTTTTGAGAGGATCAAAAGAAGAACCCCAGAAAGACCTGTAGCTTGGTCGACACCTCATGCCACTCCAGTGTGTGGGTATGACAAATGCAGTGTCAAGCCCCAAGCAAAAATGAAAGATTATCTGCTAGCCAGGAAAACTGGAACCTCGTAACACATTCAAAATGGGGATGAAGACCCCAAACACAAAAGTGGAAGGGTCTTATCAGCAGGGTGTAATCCGGGTCTTGCAGAAGGTACATAAAAAGGGCCTCCTGAGTTACAGTAGGAGGTACCAAAGAGGAAAGAATTCCTTGGAAGGCTGAACCAGACAGACTCAAAAACACATGGAAATGAACTCTGGGGGAGCCGTACCCAAATCATACTCATACAGGAAGGGGAAGGAGTAGGAAAACCTCACCCACTGGAAAAGAAGACCCTCCTCAGAGGAAACCAAGCACCACAAAGAATTGAAGGGACCCAAAGGCCCATATCCAACTCCCCTCCCCCCCTTCCCCACAAGCCCCAGCATCTGAAGCACCACAAAGCACGACACCACGATTCTTCGCGGTGGGGATTGTATTCCAGGGACCTGCCCGAAACACTACGCGTACTGTACAAGAATGTAACAACTCTTGTATATATCTCAAAAAAAAGAAAAGAAAAAAAAAGCATAGGGCTCCAGTGCAGAGCTAGCATCCTCGCCCACCGCCGCAGGATAGAAAAGCGGGATCCAAGGGAAAGGCTTCAAAAGAAGAAGGGGCTGGCTTAAAGGAAGACCCAAAAGCCTCAGCGGGACTAACAGGCTCAATTACCTACGCACCCAATATGAAAGGAGCAATTCCTGGAGCAATTCCTGGAGCTGACCGAGTTAAATCCTGCCCAACCCAAAACCTTTACTTGAAAAAGCTGCATCAATATTTTGTACTATAAAGTATTCACATCAAAATTACTCTTAACACACTTTATACTTTATTCCTTAATTAAGCCCCCTTAAAAATTGCTATTTACAGATTTTCTTTTATTGAATCTGATTTGCAATTCTTTGCCGAGGCAAATAAATGATGAATATCCATCAATGAAGTTGTCATTTATATTGTATCATTAGGTAAAACCCCCTTTTTTTTTGCACTGAAGTTTCAAACACTTTTATGGTGGTTTGATATTGATACTTAACCCCTAACATGCAGCTATAAATTTGTATGCATATCTGCTTATGCGCATAAAACGAAATATACAAACATTTTTCCCTTATAGAATGATTAATTTGGATGCAAAATGTATTGAAAGTGACTATCTATATTGTAACCTATTTTGTACATGTGAACAAGTTGGGTGTGTGGCAGGACAACACACTTCTGTCGACACCAGACCTTACATCAGTTATTCACAGTGGCTGAACCAGATGACTCTTAGTGTTACCTTGGATATCTAGATGATTCTTTTTACAGTGCTATGCATATAAGAATTAATGAATCAATAAGAGCATAAGAACTAAAAAAGTTGCATAAGGCCTATTGGCCTATAAGAGATAGCTCCTATTTATTATTGTGGATATAAACAGCTGCTGTCTTGTAGCCAATACAAGGCAGCTCCTATTTATATCCACAATATAAATAGTAGTATACTTTATTACAACCATATAGTTGTGAAAACCATATAAACAAATCACTATAGGGTACATGTCATGTAATTATAATGAAATTTTATACAATGATTACTGCATTAACATACAGTACAGTAGTAACATTTGCAATGATAATCACACTTGCATAGTATGGTAACCATGAATTAATGGCATGATATTTTTATGGGAACAATATAAATTCTACTATATCCATATGCAAATGAGGATTGACAATAATGTGGCTGAAAAATGTTGACCAAACCACACACTAGAAAGTGAAGATACGACGACGTTTTAGTCCATCCTGGACCATTATCAAGTCAATTGTGGTTTCATGGATATAGTGTTTGGTCAACACACTCCATATAATGCTAGTATATCCATATAAGCAGCATTGGTTTAAAACCCAGACAATAATAGTTTAAATCAACATTAGGATAACCATATTACCCCATGAATCAACACATTATGATAACCGCATTTTAAGGGTTAAGTAAATTTTTTCAAATTTTGTGCTTTCTATCTATCTATCATATACATAGGTGGGTGAGTGTATTTGTTTGTCACTGCCTCGTTAGTACTCTGTACTCGCCTAATTGTGCTTGAAGGACAAAAGTACTTGTTAATTGACATATATATACCAAGCATCCATTATATCTGCTTAATAGTGGTGTATGCTTGAAGAAAAATCTGAAGGCTCTGGAAAAAATTGGTTCGAATACAGCAGTATAGTGCCCGGCATTGTATTTGGCAAGACAATCAATGCATTTTAGACGTTAATAATCATTTGCTAGTATTTGTTAATAATAATTTGAATTTTGTTTTGCTTTTATTGCTACAGTATATAATATTTAATGAGTGATTAGTTGTCTTGATCATTTAGCTCTTGCAAAAATATTTTGACTACCCATGTAGGCATTTTTTGTGTATTGTAAATGTAGAAGAAATAGAGAGTTTATTAATGTCAAAATAAGAACTACTGTACCTTGTATTTTGTGATCATGTGATGTGACCACCAGAGAAGAGACCTCACAAGCTGTACACCAGTTGATTGACAGTTGAGAGGCAGCACCAAAGAGCTGAAACTTAACCCCCACAAGCACAGCTAGACGAGTACCTACTGAGGAATGGTGTTTGATTTTATTACAGATTTTTTTGTGATCTTGGCTTTTATTATTTAGGGAATTATTATGGAAAAATGCGATAAATGAAAAATGATTTGATTTCAGTCAAACTTTTTTGACTAGTTGTATATAAAATTTGGTTCAACTGGCCCAAGTCTCAGCATTGTAGCATAAATAGGAAGGGAGAAAAAAATATTGAATTGTGTCAAAAATTTTCCAAAATGGTAAAAAATTAACGTCAAACAAAAGTGTCAACTGAAATCATGTCTATGACTCTAAGGTATCACATAAGCATATAATAACGTATTTTAATATTCAGTTTTATTCAAACTAAAACTAAAAAAAAAAAAAAAAAAAAAAAAAAAAAAAAAAAAAAAAAAAAAAAATAGATGTTTTCTTAATTTTTTCATATTTTTTATCGGCTGATTTGCATGAAACTTATACACCGTACAGAATGTATGCCTATCTGTAAAGATGCCGATTTTGGAGGAAATTGGTTGAAGTCAACTTCAACCACAGGTGGCAGAGTGTTTGATCTTATTTATTTTCAAGTAACATAAAATTGCATCTCCTCTTTCATTTTTTTTCAATTTACATGAAATTTACACCTTATATGTAGAGTTGATGTCTCTACAATAATGCTAGAAACTTTATTCCTAAGTTCATTTATTGTTTTTATAAAGCTTTGCAAACATGAAATATTGACATATATTTTTGGGGGAACTTTGACTACTTGTATTAGTAAAACTAAACGTATTTTGGATAATCCTTTTTAGCCAAATCCTTTATTATATGCTAATATGATATATGAGTGTCATAGAAATGATGTCATTTGAAACTTGTGGTTGTAGTTATTGAAAATGTGTAAAATTCATTGGAAAAAAAAATCTCCCTTTCTATATAGGGTGCGATACAGAAACGTAGAACAGTTGCAGCCCTTCTTATATACAACTAGTAAAAAAAGTTTGGTTGACATTAAACATTTAAAAAAGTGTAATACGGGGGCCCCTTTAAGATGCACTGTCAACTTATTCTGTTTTGAGGATGTGGTGGGGAGGTTGTTAAATACAGATGCTTTATAGTTTAGCAAACATGATAATACATGTACTGTTATAAATTATTAAAGTGATTCATGGTGGCAAACAGCACTTTAGACATGTATATTCACATGAGTTTACTGGGTAAAAACTACATTACACTCTCCTCCTATATTCTCCTCAAATATTGGTGCAGCTTCTTGCCAATTGCAACTAACTACACAACTGCTATCAGTTTTATCATTATTAATATCATGCTTGTGTGTATCTAATGTAAATTCAGGTGTGTAAGGGCAGCTTTGAGCAACCATATGTTCAGTAACTGCTGCCTCACACACAGTATCAAAGGAACTATCAGGGTTTGCAGGTAGCTGATCAACTGTGTTTAATGCATGTTTTTCTTCGTTGTCATAAGGTGTAATGACATTATCACTGTAGCCTAGAATTGGGTACTTAGGATCATATTTCAACTTTCTAGTAATTTCAGTAACTTCACACCAGTCTTGATTATTGGCTTGTGTAAACCTTTCTCCTCCCGCCAATTTCTCATTATCAGTCGAAGTTCCATCTGTGACTCGAGTCATGCCGAGAAGGTCGCCTCCTTTCGTTCGATAAACACCGATGAAGTCCTGCAGGTACATATGAACTTATAAATATTGTTTAAAACTGGTTATACTACTTGTTTTTCCATTGTATAACACTACCACTGAAAATTAAATGCAAATTATTATGTATTTCACTGATAAACTCACATGAAGCAGGGACATGAACCTACCTAGAAGTGCTAGTCCAGTACCATCCTGTTATATGTAACTTGTCCTCCAAAAATGGCAGTACTTATAGCAACTATTGGTCGAATGTACAAAAATGGACTGTTGTACCCTAGTACATGTTTTGAACTATTAGAATACTCAGATGGCATGTTTCTCAGGCTCCAGTAAACAGACACCATATTGGAAAAAATTGTGGGCACCCCTCCAGGATGCGAGGACCTCAGTATTGAGAGAGCGGCCATGAGTAAGTAATTAATTAATTATCAAAAGAAGGCACCAAACCGGGAAGGCTATGTAGCACCATCAAATGTGCAAGATAATCAGAGAGCGCTAAATATCACCAAGGCTGCCAATACGAGAACAGTAATGCATAAGGCGAACAATACCAAAAGTATCCGAGTCACCAAGATTTCCAACGAGGGACAAGCGACCGCAGGGGACGGTCGAAAAACAAGACACACACTCGTCCCAGAAGTCAGGATATTCCGCAAGGATATGCAAGACCGTAAGAGGGACAATGCAATTTGGACAATAAGGAGCAGGGTGGCGCTCCATTAAGTAACCTTGAGTTAAATGAGTATGGCCAATACGCAACCTCGCCAGAGCCGTTTTCCATTGCCGGTTATGGTGGTAGGAGGACGGCCACAAGGGCACACAACTCTTAAGAGTTGTGTGCCCTCGTGGGCACACAACTGCGGAGTCGAAGCAGTTCGCAGTTCGCATACGCAGTTTGTTACCAGTAACAGAAGACCAACAAGTCTGTCAACGGGTAAGAATGGAGGAATGGATAACTGGGTAAAAGCCGGAATAAGGAATACCTTTATGAGAGATGGGACAAGAGCGGACAGCTTCCCTGGCGGCAGCATCCGCACGCTCATTTAAGAGAGACACCAATATGGCTGGGAACCCAGCAAAACTCAACCGACTTAAATTTACTGTGAACAAGAAACAGCCAATGCTGGATCTCGACAACCACTAGATGAACGGGATTAAAGGACCCGAGAGCCATGAGGGCACTACGAGAGTCAACAACAACTACAAAGGAAGATTGACAACGAGAAAGCAGGAGACGAAGAACATAGAGAATAGCATAAAGTTCCGCTGTGAAGATGCTAGTCTCCGGAGGTAAGCGACACATATAAGTGCAATCAGGAAAAACAACAGAGTAGCCTACACCATCCGCAGACTTAGACTCATCGGTGAAGATGGAAACGGAGTGGGGGTGAGAAGAAAAGTGCTCAAGGAAAAGGCGTTTTAGAACCGTAGGAGGGGTAAAAGCTTTAGTGATGCGGGTTAAGGATGTACAAAACTGCGGAAGGGGGACTCTCCACGGGGGCAAAGAAGGAACAACACGAGGAGAAATATTAGAAATACAAACTAATAGAAAATTCTGTAAGCGAGATAACCGGATAGAAAGAGGGAGGTGGTGAAGAGGTACAGGAACCGCAGGAGGGGCAATAGTTAAAGCACGACAGAGGCGACAGGAAGGACCGCGCAAGATAGCGAAGACAGTAGCGATCACAGTGATCCTGGAGAGATAGAAAGCCAGTGTCAACATACAAGCTGAGGTCGGGAGTCGAACGAAAGGCACCAGAACTAAGGTGCAACCCAGTATGGTGCAAAGCATCAAGACGGCAAAGAGTAGAAGGAGAAGCAGACGAGTAAGCAGGGCAACCATAATCGAGTTTAGACAGGACAAGAGAGGAATGTAAAGCGAGGCGAGTCCCAAGAAGTATGGGACAATACTCGGAGGAGGGTAAGGGCCTTAGAGCATTCAACACGGAGGTAAGAGATATGGGGCGACCAAGACAAACTAGTGTCAAAAATCAACCCCAAAAGCTTAGCGGAATCCTTGTACACAATGGGGTGACCACAAAGCGACAAAGAAGGACGAAGAACGACACGCTTCCGAGTAAAAGTCATAGCACAAGTCTTAGACGTAGAGAACCTGAAGCCATGATTAGTGGCCCAAGACGTCACAGCATCAATTGCAAGTTGAAGCCGACGTTGAAGGAGAGGCGAATCATCACCCTGAAAGCAAAGGGTAAGATCGTCGACAGAGTGCGGAGAAGACGCCAGAAGGAAGAGAGGAAAGAAGACCATTGAGGGCAACCAGAAAAAGAATAGTGCTCAGAACACTACCCTGGGGCACACCTTCGTATTGCTGAAAAGAGGCAGAGTGGTACCAAGTCTCACCCGAAAGGAACAACGAGAGAGGAAGCTTTGGAGAAAGAGAGGGAGATGACCACGAAGGCCAAAAGAATGAAGTTGGGATAGAATATGATATCGCCAAGTGGTGTCATATGCCTTTTCCAGGTCAAAAAGGATGGCAACAACGGAGGTTTTCGCAGCAAAAGCAGTACGAATATACACCTCCAAGTTCACCAGGACATCTGTTGTGCTGCGGCACTTGTGGAAACCAAATTGAGAAGGGGAGAGGTGGTTATGGTGTTCTAAGAACCACATCAGACGAACATTAACCATACGTTCAAAGAGTTTGCAGACACAACTTGTGAGGGCAATAGGGCGAAAGTCCTTAGGGGATGTACCCAGAGACCCTGGTTTGCGAACAGGGAGGACAACAGCATCGAGCCAGTCCTCAGGGACTGATGACTTCCAGATCCGATTATACAGACTCAGTAAATACTGAGACGTGCACGGAGGGAGATGGCGAAGCATCTCATAATGAATGCCATCAGAGCCCGCCGCCATAGAACAGCAGAGGGCCAGGGCAGATCGAAGTTCAGAGAGAGAGAGAGAGAAGGGATCATTACAGGGAAGTCGAAGATGAGTTCAGAAATCTAAAGGACGAGATTCAAGGACAGGTTTACGAAGAAGGAAAGATTGGGGAAGATGAAAACCAGAGCTAACAGAAGAAAAGTGGGAACCGAGTTTGGTAGCAACCTGCAACGGGTCCGCCACAAGAGTACCACGGAGGTGAAGGACCGGCGAGACATCGGGAACGAACTTACCCGCTATCTTGCGGATACGCTTCCAGATCTGCGGCAGAGGAGTTTCGGACGTCATGGAGGAGACATAAGACGCCCAACATTTATGTTTAGCCGTACGGATAGCCCTACAGGCCACCGCACTCGCCCTCTGTAACAAAAGAAAAGAATCGGCCGTCTGCCGGCGGCAGTGTCTCTTCCAGGCTGCACACTTACAGCGGACAGCCCGGGCACAGTCTGCATTCCACCAGGGAACGCACTTCCGTGGTCCCCGAGAGGAAGAGCGAGGAATAGAGCGGAGGGCAGCGTCGAAGACGGTGTCATGAAAAAGGAGGAGAGAGCGAGGGAGAGGCAGAAGGGAGAGGTGAGAGAGATCAGCACGGAGGGTAAATAGGTTCCAGTCTGCCTTAGCAAACTGCCCCCTAGGGAAGGAGAGGGGAGGGTGAAAAGAGAAAAAGGTAACAAAGATGGGGAAATGGTCATGGAAATGGTCAGGTCATCAAGAACCTGCCACGTGAAATCTAAGTACTGTAAAGAGACGACGAGCAAAGAGAAAGATCAAGACAGGAAAGGGTGAGAGTCCGAGAGCCCAAATGCGTGGGCTCACCAGAATTCAGAAGAGACAGGGAAGAAGAGAGGATGAACGGCTCAAGAAGGCGACCCCGGGTGTTTGTCAGAACATCACCCCAAAGAGAATGATGACAATTGAAATCACCTAGCAGGAAGACAGGCTCCGGCAAGGAGTCCAGTAGGTGTTTAAGATCGAGAAGAGAAAACGGGACACTCGGGGGGAGATAAATGGAACAAACGGTGTACCATTTCCTCACAAAAATGTGAGCAGCAGAACAATGGAGAGGCGAAGGAAAAAGTAAGGGGACAAAGGGAACATTAGAGCGAATCAAGAGAGCAGAAGAGTTAGGAGCCCCAGCAACTGGGGGGGGGGGGGGGTTAGAGCAAGAAATAGCGACGAAAGCAACCAGGACGAGCACCAAGCATCGGCTCCTGGAGACAGACATAAAGGGGCGAAAACTGCGAAATCAGAAGTTGGAGTTCAAGGCATAATAACAGGCAAGGTTGGAGGCATAATAACCACGAACGTTCCACTGAAGAATAGACATCAACAAGAAAAGAAAGGACAGCAACAGAGAACAACGAAGAAACAAAGGTGAAAAGGGAACACACAGCACGTTAAAGAAGCGCAGGATCAGGGTCAGGGTCAGCGAAGTCAGGGTTAGGGGGCATGGTAAACTGAGTAAAGAAGGACGGGAGGGAGCTGGAGGATCAACCAGGGGTGGACGAGTAGGGTCCGGAGGAGGAAGAGGGGGGATGATAACAGAGGGATAGCAGCAGGAGCATAAGGCTGCAAAAGGACAGAGGACTGGCCCATGGAGCATCACACTCTGGCAGCCGCCCACCAAGCCCCCCTCACGGCATCAACGAGCCGGACAGGGAGGGCGTATAAATACATCGAAAATATTATACAGTATATTCAATGCTTGCAGTTACAACTTTGAGCAAAATATGCAGGGCTAGGTTGAATGATCACTGGTTATGAGATTATCACACCATCAAAACTAGTTTGCAGTTTGCAATGACCCACAAAAAACATATATATGTACTGTAGTTATACATGTATAGTAATTATGTACATTGTAATACAGCAAAACCTGCATTTTTACTGTTCAAAGAATATAATATTGTGCACACATTAAAAACACAAATATATCTGTGTACCTATGTTCTACACATTCTGTGATGCAGATAACAATATTGAGAGCCCAATACATCATTGCACTTACTAAAAAAAATGATAAAAATTTATAAATACAAAGAAAATATAATATACTTTATGGCTGCAATAATAAAACATGCAGGACTAGGCTGTACTCTGATAACTGGTTACAAGATTATACAACCCATCCTCCTGTTTAGATAGTAGTATTTTATAGCTGTGCTATATTTTATAACTATAGTACAAACAATAATGTTTTACCCAATTAGAGAGAACTTTGTACTAATCACTTTATAACTTAAAAAAAAACAGCGTTGAATGTAATGAAACGCCATTTTCTGGGTGAGACCCGGAGGCTCCCTGGAGCTATCCAGGCTGATATGCTAATGTCAGACTTTGGCATCAGTCATGTGTATGGAGTTCTGTGGGCCTACTGGGGACCACGAGCCAGAACCTGGCTCCCTCAGAGAGGCATGAGGAGCAATGACCTATAGAAACCCCCATGTGGTTGGAAGCATTCTATGTCTGCCATCGACCGGGTCAGGCACTCAGAAAGGTAAGCGTCCCAAAACAAAACACGCGAAAACTGCTGACCTGGGGGAGAGGGGGATGCCAGGGAGCCTCTGGGTCTCACCCAGAAAATGGTGTTTCATTACATTCAATGCTGGTTTAATGGGGGGGGGGGAGCCCTTTTGGCTCCCTGGAGCTAACTACCCACAGAGGAAAAGTAAAGGGACGTACCCGGGAGGCAGTTGCCGCTCGCACCTCAACCCAAAGTCGAGAAAACTGGCTGCAACCGCCGACCCAAAGCGACACAGGCCCGACTAGGCCCTGGAACATCCATGAGGTAGCGCGCAGTTAAGACCCTGTTCGACTGCAAAAATCCCCGTGCCCGAATGTCAGCCCAGGACATGTTGCCAAGACAGCAAGAGCAGTAAACTTACGAACGTCATGGGCACAAGGATAGACTGCAGGCTGGCTAGCCTTAATAACTTTGCAGACTACCTCGGAGACCCGTACCCGTGAACAGGGAAGAAGGAAAACCGGATCAACCCAAAGCGTGGCCCCGGACACAGAAGCCAAGGCACGCAAAGAACGGCGGAGGGCCGCAACCGGACACAAAACCTGATGCACCTCCGGCCTGACCAACCAAGCATTAACAACCCAAGGACCCCCTCTGGAAAGCAGCAGTGTCATTCATTGCCCGAAAAGAAGGAGACAGCTGCAGACGAACAAACTGATCGCCACGACCGAAAGAGCAGAAACCCCTGTGCCGGATGAGAGCATGAAGCTCCCCAACCCGACCCCCAGAGGCCAATACCAACAGGAAAAAGAGCCTTCGAGAAACAATCCTAAACCGAAGGGGCCACAACAAACCGAGGAGGAGAGAAAAGAGAGCACCCTATCCAATGACCAGGACGGCTCAGGCGGCGCATGAGCAGGCCGGAAGTAAAACAACGCACGAGACCGCTTGCAAAATGGCGCAGACGTTATAGCAATACCAAAAGCAAGCTGAAGCGGTTTTGCCAGCGCCACACGATACGAGGCGACAGTATCTGGCAAGATGACAGCCCTGAACCTCCACAAGGGAAGGACAAGACCATGCCAACAAACGCAGCTACCTAAGAAGGGACAGAAGGAAAAGGAAGGACCGCCAAAAAAACCCACACTGCTGCCAAGAAGAAGCACTCAGATGGACACCATCAACGAAGCCACCCGACCACCAACAGAAGGCGAGAGACTCGAGGCAGAACCTAACTAGCTCTGCCATGGGCCAACCGAGCCTAGGAAGAGGCAGAGCCGTGGGAAGATCTCGGGTGCGACCACCGAGCAAGCAGAGCCGGAAACCCAAGCCTGCAAAGGAGGAGATGGAACGTCTGCTGTACAGAAAACTTCCCAATGCCAGCGAGCCCGTCAGGAGATCAGAGACTACGGTTCCGACGCGAGACTCTAGAGAAGGGGCACCGCGAGACCCTGAAAATGCCAACTGGCAGGGTAAACCAGGAACCCAAACCTGGCAATAGGAGAGCTAAAAGGCACAAACAAAACACACAACAATGTGTAGGATAAAATGAGAAACAACGGAAAAACACAAGAAAAAAGACCAGAAGCACAGCCCCAGCACCAACGGCTAGGGACAAGAGCGTAGAAGGAAGATGAGGAACGAAGAAGGCAGGTAGCAAACGGGAACAAAAGGGGTACAACCAACAACACACACAGCTGCTGACCATGTTCCAACAAGTCATGCCAACAACACACAGAGTTGTTGATCATGTCCCAACACAAGACTAAACGGAAAAGGTGCAAAGGTATGCCACCAGACCAGTACCCGAACCAAGGGATACGAGCTACGAGGATATGATCACCACATTCATGATTCTCAGAGGAATTAATAGGGTAGATAAAGACGGGACTATGGAACCCAAGGAGCACACGCACCAGGGGACACAGGCGGAATGAGTGCCCAAATGAGCCATAGAGACGTTGGAAAGAAGTATTTCAGTGTCAGAGTAGTAGACAAATGGAACACATGAGGAAGTGATGTGGTGGAGGCTGAGTCCACACACAGCTTCAAGCGTAGATATGATAGAGCCCAGTAGGCTCAGGAATCTGCACGTTAGTCAATTGACAAGTGAGAGGCGGGACCAAAAAGCCAGAGCTCAACCCCCGCAAACACAACTAGGTAAATACAACTAGGTAAGCACAGAGAATCCAATGCTAAGGAAGGGAAGGTCTAAGTCAGGCACTGCAAGACAGGCAAGGAATGAGTGACCCAGATAAGATCATGAAAAACGGGGCCATGACCCCCTTTGTAACAAATAACACAGATGAACAAGGAAGGCCCCACGAAGAAGCACGGAAGGGCCAAACAAAACACCACAACCAATCTCCAACATGCATCCACAGTATGAAAACTGCAGCAAAATGTCACTTCATAACATCTTGACACAGTAACAATTACCTCATAACATTCACCCCCACCATTGTATCTCGTAACATGGTTGAGGTAGGGCCCCTCGATTGACTCAAGCATGGGTAGGACATGCATACGAGTGAGACTGGATGGGTATAAATAGGATCTGCCTCGTATGGCCCAATAGACCTGCAATCATCTGTGTTCTGATGTTCTTATAGTCATATCCAAAAACCACAAACCAGCGCCTAGTATGAAAATTGCGTTTCATTACATTCAACGCTGGTTTTCTGGGGGAGCTCCGCCGTCTCCCCGGAGCTACCTCACCACAGATAAGTTAAAGAGGGAATGATCCAGGAGGCGGATGCCACGCGCCCTAACCCAAAAAACAAGACCACAGACAAAACTAAAAGACCCTGCAGACAACCCCGCAGACCCGAACCCCAGAACAGGAATAAGGGAAGGAAGGGAACCCGGTCAAACCAAAGCGCGTCCATGACCCCAGAGGCCAAGACGCGCAGGGAACAGAGAAGAACCGCAACCGAACCACAAAGGAAGCCCTTCCCTCACCCCCCCCCCCCCCCAGCTTGACCAACCAAGCAGCAACCCAAGGACCAAAACGAGGCGTTGAAGAAAATACACCATCTGGACCAGGACGGCACCGGAAATGCAAGAGCAGGCCGGACGAGAAACAACGCCAAAGACAGCAAGCGGAACGGAGCAGAAGGAACAGCAACACCGAACGCAAGCTGGAGCGGCTCCGCCAGCGCCACCCAAGACGAGGCGACAGTACACAGTACCAGACGACGGACCTGGTATAGCCCCGAAGGGAAACTCCATCAGAGACCGAAAGACCCTTTGCAGTGATAAGACAACCGGAAGGACTGCCAGGAACTACACACTGCTGCCGAGACAAAGCACGCAGGTAGGAGACTAACAACGAAACCACCAGTGCCCACACAAGCGACGAGAAACTAGAGATAAATCCCCGCGATGCGAAGACTCAAGGGAAAGAACGAACCAGCCCTGAACAAGGCTGGACCGATCAGCCAAAAGAGGCGGAGCCGCGGGAAGACCCACAGGACCGGAACCGAGGAAAGCAGCAGGTCTTGTCAAGGCAGGAAAAAACCAGAAGGAATGGCCGCCAGGGAACCAGGCACCCAACCCTAGCGAGCCGAAAAGGAACCAACCTGGGCGAGCAGACATGCCCTGTCCAGGAGGAACAGGACCCCTGAAGGACCAACAAGGCCAAACCCCGAAAAGTCAGGGCGCCTTCCTTGATGTTTCCTCGTAGGCAGAGGCCTACGAGGAAAAGGAGCACCATGCACGAAAGCCCGAGACGCGAAAGAAAACAGTGCCCCTGCAACCCAAAAGAGCAGCGCAACCAGCTCCAGCAGGGAAAAAGAAACGCACCCATCCCCAAGGTATACAGGAAGGGAACTACGCAGGACGTGAACCGCAGGAAAGCAAAAACACACTTTCTGGAAAAGGAACAAAGAAAAACCGGAGCCAGGACCGGAATTCCAGCTACCTGTCCCAAGAAAAGGAACCAGTAGGGCAGGAGCGGTGGACCAGAAGTCCACCACCCCCCCACAGACAGTGCAACACAGAAGCCTGCAGTGAAGGCAACAAAGAAAAACTGAAGAAACTCGGTACCAAAACTGGGGTAGTCCAAAAGCAAGGAACTAAACATGGACAGAGGCCCACCCCCAGCACCAAACATCAGCATAGCCAATAAGCACCGACCCAGATACACAGCCATGTGTAACACAGGAGGAAAAAATGGAAATAGGCAAGGAAAACCCCCGAATACGGACCAAGTAGGAGCCGGGAACGCAATCTACATGACCAACCACAAAGTGTGGAGTGGGAGGTCGCACAAACACAGACACCATGGATATCAGAGTGCAGCCAGGCACCGAAGATAGGAAAGGAAGGAGTGTCCAGAGAACAGAGACCAAGCAAGAAAGGAGGACACAAAAGTACGTACCGAGGGAACGATGGAGTGTCCCAATATAGGGAAAAGACCCAGGTGCCGAAAAACTAACAAAAAGCACCGAAACGCAAGGCAGTGCCCCACAGTACAACAAAGAACAAGATACACGGACAAAGTAAAGTCACAGAAAACACACGCATGGTGTCCAAGCAAAACACACAACACCTAACAACCCTGCTAGGAGCCATTGATGCAACCCTTTCAAGTGGGGAAGTTACAGAGTAAACAAGGGGGGTACATGCACAAGGGTAACAAGAGGAAGCTGAGTACCCAAACGAGCCACAGACACTAAAAGAACCTGATCAATGTCAGAGGAGGTAGGAACGGTAGGAACACACCACATCGCTTCCACTAGGAAGCGATGTGGTGTGAGGCAGACTCCACACACAGATGCAATTGTAGAGAAGATAGAGACCAGTAGGCTCAGGAAACTGCACACCTGTCGACCGACAGTTGAAAGACAGGACCAAAGAGTCAGAGCTCAACCCCCGCAAGCACAACTAGGCAAGTACCCCACCAAAAGTCAAGAACCAGCACCTGGCCGACAGAGTCGCCAGACAATATAATCTCACCTGCAGAGCGGAGACACGACCGTGCCACAACACAGTCGAGCCAAGTAACACCAGGAGCAACGCCAGTGTCTTGCCCGAAACGATATGCGTATAAGAGGCTGTAGGTATTGTATGTATTGTTACCCGAACAAAAACGTGAATACAATACAATCTCACCTGCAGAGCGGAGACACGACCGTGCCACAACACAATCGAGCCAAGTAACATCAGGAGCAATGCCAGTGGCTTGCCCGAAACGATATGCGTATAAGAGGCTGTAGGTATTGTATGTATTGTTACCCGAACAAAAACGTGAATTTGAAGGTGAAATATGCCCAAAGGTGCATGCCCAGCAGAAGACGAGGTGCAGTACAGAGGTGGTGGCGGCACCACACAGAGCCAACCCGCCCCGGAAGCAGGGAAAAGAACAAAGTGACGTCCCCACATATAAAATCCAGAACACCCCCAGCATCTAGAGGGCTATGACTGGAGAAAGTAGACAAGCGAGAAGATGTAGAAAAACTGCGATAAACGACATGTAACACACGACTACACCGCCCAGAAACAAAACAAACACCCCGGCCCTAGCTCACGAGGTAAGAACCGCATCACCCGTCAACCGGGCGGCACGGCTCATACACCAGTCGGACGCACACACATCGTACATACTGTACTTACACCAGTAAGGCGTACGTAACGAATACGAGAAATGTCGAAACAGGAATGAGAGACGATGTGAAAACAAAATAAGGTGAAACAGAAGCGAAAGAAGACAAGGAGGACGGAAGGGGACCAACTAGCCCGAAAAAGAAAAAGGACCAGAGGGAAACCTCACCGGAAGTCAACAGACGTTCCAATAATGTTGGAAGGTACGAAGAGGTTCGAGAACCCACGAGAACCACGACAAGCAAGCACAAATTCACGGAGGAACATATGGACAAAAAGACACCCCAGATCAAGGGACGTGCAGGGGACCCCGATACGAAGAGAACAGTATTGCGACATAAGCGCGACAAGGGGTAGGAAAAGGGGGGTGAAACACACCCCCAGGAATGACGGGACCGACGGACTCGAAAGGACACGGAACCAAACCTAGGGAGGGGGTAGATCCGAAACCAACATAAATGCAGAGGGGGGAAGGAAAAAAACCCACTCTGAGAAATTGCAAGCCCGGCACCAGGGTACAAAGACCCAAGTGGGGCAAAATGGGGCTGAGGCCCCCTAGGCAACCCAGGGAACCTCAATGGCATGACCCGGGGCTGAGCCGTACCCTGAAAAGCCCCAGCCTCACAAGGAAAAGCCGGGATAGCCATGCAAAACTAAGGAAGGGAGCCCACTGGTCAGACCCATACGGCACGGCTGGAGGAACAGGCTCGAATGCCTCTGCCGCTACCCCGGAAGAGAAAAACCCCCGAGACCGCCCGAGTCTCAACCCAACCAGACCCTACTCCAACCCCAAAATCCGCCTACGGCTCGGAACCGGAAGCAAGGGGAGGAAGTATGCACAACAGAAGGGAAAGGACTAGGAGGAGCAGAAGGAACCAGAGCCGAAGCGACCCCCACTCCCAAGTCCGAACCCCCAACAACCAAAACGGGGCATCCGGGGCCGCAACCAACCAAGAGCGTTGTAGCAACTTAAACCTAGCATGCAACGCCTCAGCCGCCTGCACCCGCTTATCATGACCAGTGGCCCAGGTGAACGAGAGCACGTACAGACAACACCCTCGCACGACTCAGGGTAAAAAATCCAACGACCCAACAGGCACACAGGCGGAGGCAAAACAGGTAAGTGTCACCCTGAGACAAGGGGACAGAGCAACCTTCAAACTCGCAAGACGTGAGAGGGGACGCAGGGGTCACATCCATCGGACCAGAGCCCCCCATGGGGTTTCCCAGAGCCCTGAGACAAGGGGACAGAGCAACCTTCAAACTCGCAAGACGTGAGAGGGGACGCAGGGGTCACATCCATCGGACCAGAGCCCCCCATGGGGTTTCCCAGAGCCCTTAGCCTTGGTAACACGCTAAGTGAAGCCCAAGCAGGGTACTATGAACCGGCGCCCAAGTCTGCCAAACAAACTTCTAAAAGCTGAACCCCCGGGACGTGTCCACTCACGGGGGCCAAGCGGGGAGCACCACCAAACAGAAAACATATAGAGAAAACCCCTAGAACAGCCAAGGGGGACCACAAAGGCAGAACCCCCCACCAGGCAAAAACAAATACAAAAGAAAAACCCCGCAAGAGGACAACGAACCCAGGCGGAACAGAGCCAGCCACTGTTATAGGTGAAAACTAGCTGTGCAGTGCCCCGTGCTCCTACCAGTGAAAAACTACAGTACCTCCTACCCAGAGAAACAAGGGCAACAAAACCCCAGTCGAACTCCAAGGGCAGCCCAGTACCGAGCAGTAAAGAACACAGCGGAGGTAGAACCCATGGTGACTTGTAGAAGGTGGCCCCAAGCCCCAAGGGCAGTACTTACAGGGCACCTAGGGAAGAGAGCCCTAGGTGCATGTAGCCCCAGTACCGTGGAATCTCACTCCTGGCTCACACCTCACCGGTAGAGACAGCCCACACCACAAGGCACAGAACTAAAAGAAAACCAGAGCCAGAGGCACTTAACCAACCAGTAATCACATCAGTCAAGAACTGCCGATTGGATCGCCAGCACGGATGATCTGGGACTTCCCCTTCCCTTCCAACTCCCGGGGAGTGGGGGGGGGGGGTTGCGCAGACAGCGGAGCGGCGAAGTGATGACGTCACGATAGTTTGATCTAATTTTGTTTGGGGAGTTCTGTCCACTCTTTCAGGTTTCGGTAGCAATATTTTCATTAGAATAGGGGATTTGTTTTCGGGCGCCTACCTTTCTGGGTGCCTGTCCCGGTCGATGGCAGACATAGAATGATCCCAACCACAAGGGGGTGGGGGGTCTATAGGCCATTGTTCCTCATGCCTCTCTGAGGGGGCCAGGTTCTGGCTCGTGGTCCCCGGTAGGCAAGAACTCCAAGCACTTCTTCTTGAGATTATCTTGAGATGATTTCGGAACTTTAGTGTCCCCACGGCCCGGTCCTCGACCAGGCCTCCATCCCCAGGAAGCAGCCCGTGACAGCTGACTAACACCCAGGTACCTATTTTACTGCTAGGTAACAGGGGCATAGGGTGAAAGAAACTCTGCCCATTGTTTCTCGCCAGCGCCCGGGATCGAACCCGGGACCACAGGATCACAAGTCCAGTGTGCTGTCCGCTCGGCCGACCAGCTCCACTTTGACTGATGCCAGAAAGTTATACATATCCATTCAGCCTGGATAGTTTCGGGGAGCCGACGGGGCTCCCGCCAGAAATGGTATGTTTTACTGTTCTGAGAAAATATTATACACATATTAGTGACAAGTATATTTGAACATTACAATATGCCACACTTTTTAATTATTACAGAAATTTCTCAAATGACACTGTTGAATATTATTACAACAAAAGATCAGAAAAAAAAATCAGGCATTGAAATAAATATTTACAAATATCTTTGCGGCAACTCCTGCCCCACGGCTGGGCTGGGGCAACCACACCTCCCTGAGGTGATTGCTCAATGAACACTTATAAATGGTAACATTAAGAGATTTTCATACCTCACCATAGCCAAAGGCCTCACTTTATTATTTTTGTAATTAGGGAATGCATTTCAACAATTAGATTTTTTTTAGTGCGCGCGCTGGGGGAATTTTCAAGCAAGCAAGTAATTATTAAAAGAAGGCACCAAACCGGGAAGGCTATATAGCACCATCAAATGTACGGAATAATCAGAGGACGCTAAATATCACCAAGGATGCCAATACGAGAACAGAAACGCATAAAGCAAACGATATCAAATGTATCAAATTCACCAGGAAGTCTATTGAGTGACAAGTGACAGCAAGGGACGGTCGGAAAGCAAGACACACGCTCGTCCTGGAAGTCAGGACATTCAACAAGGATATGCACGACTGTAAGAGGGACAATGCAATTTGGACAATAAGGAGCCGGGTGGTGCTCCATTAAGTGACCGTGAGTTAAGCGAGTATGGTCAAGTAAGTAATTATCAAAAGAAGGCACCAAACCGGGATGACTATGTAGCACCATCAAATGTCCGGGATAATCATAGGGCGCTAAATATCACCAAGGATGCCAATACGAGAACAGAAACGCATAAGGCGAACGATATCAAAAGTATCCGAGTCGCCAAGATTTCCATCGAGGGATGAGCAACCGCGAGGGACGGTCGGAAAACAAGACACACTCTCATCCCGGAAGTCAGGACATTCAACAAGGATATGAACGACTGTAAAAGGGGCAATGCAATTTGGACAATAAGGAGCAGGGTGGCGCTCTATTAAGTGACCATGAGTTAAGCGAGTATGGCCAATGCGCAACCTCGCCAGAGCCATTTCCCATCGCCGGTTACGGTGGTAGGAGGACGGCCACAAGGACACACAACTCTTAAGAGTATGCACTTTGTTACCAGTTACAGAAGACCAACTAGCCTGCCAACAGGTAAGGATGGAGGAATGGATAACCGGGTAAAAGTCGGAATAAGGAATACCTTTTTGAGAGAAGGGACAAGAGCGGACAGCTTCCCTGGCGGCAGCATCCGCACGCTCATTTAAAGAAACACCAATATGGCTGGGAACCCAGCAAAACTCAACCAACTTAAATTTACTGTGAATAAGAAACAGCCAATGCTGGATCTTGATAACCACCGGATGAACCGGATTAAAGGACCCGAGAGCCATGAGGGCACTACGAGAGTCAACAACAACTACAACAATTGACAATGTGAAAGCAGAGGACAAAGAGCGTGAGTATGGCCAAGACGCGACCATGCCAGAGCCATTTCCCACCGCCGGTTACTATGGCTGGAGGAAGGCCACGGGGACACGGGGGAAAGAGAGTCCTGTAAGCGAGACAGAAGGAAAGAAAGAGGGAGGTGATGAAGAGGAACAGAAGCTACAGGAGGGGTAAGAGTCAAAGCACAACAGAGGCGAGAGGAAGGATGTTGCAAAGACTGTGCCAGATAGCGAAGACAGTAGCGATCGTGGCGATTCTGGAGAGACATGAAGCCAGTGTCAACATACAAGCTGAGGGCGGGTGTCGAACGAAAGGCACCAGAGCCGAGGCGCAACCCAGCATGGTGCAAAGCATCAAGATGGTGAAGAGCAGGAGGAGAAGCAGACGAGTAAACAGAGTAACCATAATTGAGTTAAGACAGGACGAGAGAGGAATGTAAAGAGAGGAGCATGCGTCTATCCACCCCCAAAGAAGTATGGGACAAAACCTTAAGGAGGGCAAGGGCCTTAGAGCATTCAGCTCGGAGGTAAGTGATATTGGGCGACCAAGACAAACGAGTGTCAAAGATTAACCCCAAAAGCTTAGCGGAATCCCTGTACACAAGGAGATGACCATAAAGTGACAAAGAAGGACAAAGAATGACATGCTTCCGAGTAAAAGTCACAGCACACGTCTTAGCCGTAGAGAATTTAAAGCTATGATCGATGGCCCAAGATGACACTGCATCAATTGCAAGTTGAAGCCGCCGTTGAAGGAAAGGAGAATCATCACCCTGACAACAAAGGGTAAGATCGTCGACAGAGAGCAGAGAAGACATCAGAAGGAAGGGAGGAAAGAAGACCGTTGAGGGCAACTAGAAAAAGAGTAGTGCTCAAAACACTACCTTGGGGAACACCCTCATACTGTATTGCCAAAAAGGGACAGAGAGAGTTGTACCAAGCAGCACCTGAAAGGAACGACGAAAGAGGAAACTTGGTAGGAAGAGAGGGAGATTCCCACGAAGGCCAAAAGAATGAAGTTGGGATAGAATATGATACTGCCAGGTGGTGTTGTAGGCCTTTTCCAGGTCAAAAAGGACGGCAACAACGGAGGTATTTGCAGCAAAAGCAGTACGAATATAGACCTTAAAGTTCACCAGGACATCTGTTGTGCTGCGGCACTTGCGAAAACCAAATTGAGAAGAGGAGAGGTGGTGATAGCGTTCTAAGAACCATATCAGACGAACGTTAACCATATGTTCAAAGAGCTTGCAGACAACTCATGAGGGCAATATGGCGGAAGTCCTTAGGTGATGTCCTGAGAGACCCTGGTTTCCAGACAGGGAGGAAAACAGCATAGAGTCAGTCCTCGGGGACTGACTCGATGCTCAGAGAGAGAGAGAGAGAGAGAGAAGGGCTCGTTATAGGGAAGGCAGAGATGGGTACAGAAATCCAAAGGAAGAGATTCAAGAAGAGGCTTACGAAGAAGGAAAGATTGAGGAAGATGAGAACCCGAGTTAACAGAAGAAAAGTGGGAACCCAATTCGGTTGCGACTTGTAACAGGTCATCCACAAGAGTACCACGAAGGTGAAGGACCGGCGAGACATCGAGAACAAATTTACCAGCTAACTTGCGGATACGCTTCCAGATCAGCGGTAGAGGAGTGTCTAGTAGGGGGACAAAGGGAACATCAGAGCAAATCAAGAGCAGAAGAGTTATGGGCCACAGCAACAGCTGGGGGGGAGGGGGGGGGGGGGGAGTGGAGAAAGGAATAGCCACGGAAGCGACCAGGACGAGCACCAAGCATCGGCTCCTGGAGACAAAGGGGCGAAAACTGTGAAATCAGAAATTGGAGTTCAAGAAAATTGGCATAATAACCACGAATGTTCCACTGAAGAATAGACATCGACAAAAAGTGGAAGAATAGCAACAGAGAACAACGAAAAAACAAAGGTGAAAAAGGAACATAGCACGTTAGAGAAGCTCAGGGTCAGTGAAGTCAGTATTAGGGGGCATGGGTAAACTGAGTAAAGATGGAGGGAAGGGAGTGGAAGGACAGACCAGAGGCGGACGAGCAGGGTCCGGAGGAAGAGGAAGGAGGAGGAGACAACCAGGAGGGGCAATCAAGGACAGCAGGAGGAGGAGGGGCAGAAAGAGGGGAGCGTACCTCAGCAAGGGCAGCAACCGAGACAGAAGCGGGGGCCAAAGAAACCACCACAGCGGGAACAGGGGGCTCTACCACCGAAACGGGAGGGGATGGAATGATAGAGCCAGAGATAGGGGGCGAAGAAGAAAGTGAAGCCTTCTTACCCGCCGGGGTGTTGGAAGGAGACGAGCCAGGCTTTCGCTTCTGACTCAAAGAGACAGGTATCCCAGCAGCAATGTACTGGGCAACAGACTCGAACGTCTCAATAGGAGGAGAAGAACGAGAGCGAACAACATGATCTCCGGGCGAGCGATGGTCATCGGCCCGCACAGACAGGCGGCATGGAGAGCCAAGAGATGGAGAAGAATGACGGGAAGGAGGATCAGAGGAAGAGGAGAAAGAAGACACAGGAGACATGACAGACTGGGTAGAAAGAAGGGGAACCCCAGACAGAGAACCAGGAGGGGGACCCTCCGGGACAGAACGTAAAGGAACAGGGGAAGAGGTGGTGGGCGTGTCCAGGTCTAAGGCCTGGAAATGGTTGCGAGACTGAGGAAGGTGAGAAGGACGAGGAGAAGAAGAGCACAACATGCGAGCATAAGAGACACCAGTGAATGGGGGGAGACGAACCTGGCGCCTCGCCTCAGGAAAAGACAAATGGTCCCAGTACTTCAAGTTGAGGACGACTGCATCAAGTTTGTAACATATACATGCGTGGGAGAAGGTAGGGTGGGCCTCACTGCAATTGAGGCAGTGGGCCTGGGGAGAAGTGCACTCCAACTTAGAGTGACCCTCGCCCGCACACATGGGACAGAGAGAGACAGGACTAGAGCATTTGAGGGCACCATGCCCAAACTTCCAGCACTTGTTACAGACTCTAGGAGATGGAATATACTTCTGAACGGAGCATCTGGCACCAGCAAGAATGAAAGAGGGCAGAATGGTTCTACCATCAAAGGTAATCTTCACAACCCGAAAGGGCAGACAGCGTCGACCACGAGGGGGACGAGTAAACGTATCCACCTGAAGGACAGAATGGCCTTGGGCCTCGAGGATATGCTTGATATCCTTGTGGCAGTCCTTTAGATTCTGAATACCGGTCGCAACATGGTGCGGTAGGAGAACAGTGCAAATACTGGCATTTAAATGAGCGTTCTTGGAGACCCGAACAGGGGTCTCGCCAATGCAGGATAAGGCGGCCAAGCGGGTGGCTGCATCCTGAGGAGAAACAACGACACGGGTACCGAGACGGGTGGGGTTGAAAGTAACAGAGGCATCTACTGAATCAACAAGACGCCTATGAAGGGAAAAATCGTCAGGAGTTGAATCTATAGGATGGAGATCAAAGTACTTAGTCCATGTAGCAGGACCACACAAGGCATGGTACGAATTAGTATGGGAAGGGAGCATACGAGAGCGGCCGTGGCGGGGACAGCGGTGAGAACCTTAGAGAGAGATGGGTCATAAGGCGCAGTAGTCACAATGAGAGATGGAGCTGTGCCAGGGGACGAGGCAGTCACCACAGAGGGCTTGGGGCTCGACTTAATCACAGAGGAGGGAGGGGTACAGGAAGGAGTAGTCCAGTCTGGGTCTAAACTGGGCCCTGTAGTGGGGGCCACAGAGCCCGGTCTTCCAGGACAGTCCAACTTGGGGGGCCTGGTCACCCACCCCCATGAGCCTGGGTAAGAGAAGTTGTGTCGTCATCCATGCAGCAATCAATTTAAAGGTTTGGGACCTGGAACCATGGGATACCACCTACCAGGGCAGCCAGGGAGGCCGAGCGCGCGCCAGTGCAGGAAGGGTGTGTCGTCCCCAGCGGTGCTCCCCGTTTTCAACAGGAGAGTCCTACTACATCGTCCATTCTCCCACACTGGTGCTAAGACCCCATTCCCCCTATCACTCCACCCTGGACACCCAACCATCCACTCAGGGCGACCCCTCCAGCGGGTGGTCCGATGGCTCACAAGGTCCCTACGTGCTGCCCTTCTGCACATACACCACCCAAAGAGGGAGCAGGAGAGGGGCAAATTCAACCCACACCAGTCCCAGGGAGGTGTACGTGAGCCCCCTCACCATGGCAAGGAGGCATCACGGAGGGGGGAAGGGGGGATTTTTAAGTATAAACGGGCATGATGCAGGGTTTAAGCCTAATTTAACATGTGTGCACCAAACTAGGCCTAGGAAAGTTTAGGTTTGGTTGTTGCCTTCTACAAAATTAAAAGTGCAAAACTTTTTTTGTGTACACACAACAGTATTTTTGTACGTTTGACCAAAGGGTGCTATACTATAATTTTTGGATAAGTTGTCATATTCATGTCATCTTGTAAATGCTTCACTCAGGATAAGAACACAAAGGTTTACCAACAAAATTTACTTGTAAAAAAAAAAAAAAAGAATACAAATATTGATCTAAAGAAGGCACTCAATAGCAACCACATTCTTCATATTTTGTCAGTGTTTATCATCATCAGATGAAGGCACTGGACTAGTTTGCATAAGTAGAGTATTCATAATATATGAAGTATTTTCAAGTTTTTTCAAGATAGTGACAGCACTATTTATGGTTAAAACAGATTTATTGTCAGTGTAATGATAACTTGACATGCATGTAGATATTTTGCATAAATTATTCTCATTGGGAAATGTACCTTTTCTGTTCAGTAAACAGGTGACAAGATGATCCTTATGTGTAATCTATATTGGCTCAGTATTTATTATGCACAAAACTGTAGAATTCTAAAAATTTTACTACTGTATACTAAAAAGAAATGAATTTTTTAATTGGAACAAGTTAAAAATGAGCCAATATTGAGGCCATGCAATGGGATTGAACCCACATCCTTGGACTCTCAAAGCACATGCACTACCGACTGAAGCATTTTTCCATGTGTCTGGGGGGAGTTGAGGGATGCGGGTTCAATCCCATTGAACGACTAATATTTTCTCAGTTTCATCACGTTCTTCTGATTTTGTTGTGGATGTTAAAGATACTACAAAAACTATTATATATAACAAATTTAATATTTGACCTTGTTCACTAGCTGTTCACTTCACTTGATGGGATTATGCACTGCCATTTTTGGTGGCACTTGGTCATAAAAAATAATAATTGTAGTTTAAATTTACATGTTTATAAAATGATCAAAGTGCATTGATGTTCATTTGAATTTAATTTTATGCTAAAAAATTGTGTATTATGTTTTTTTTTTTTTTTTATTGTTTGGTCACTGCCACAAATTAAAACTGTACTGAAGTGATCGATCACAAATTAATGGGCCAGAATAAAAATTACTTCATAAAGTTTGTGCTTAAGAGCTCATTAAAAATATTGAGCAATTTTATTGTTATTTTGGCAAAATGTACTCACACAGTCCATTACATTATTACTCTTCCGAGATAAGCCAAATTAATGACAGCTAGATACATATTTTATATATACTGTACTGTATATATATTCCACCATTAATGGAATGATTCTTTTCCCTACACTGTCAGCCTATGAAAGGTGGAAAGGAGAGTATATTACGCAAGTGTAGTTACAGGATGAGAGCTATGCTTGTGGTGTCCCGTCTTCCCAGCACTCTGTTATATACTTTCAAACTACTGATGGTTTTAGCCTCCACAACATTCTCACTTAACTTGTTCCAACCATCTACCACTCTATGAAATATAGTTGATATGTGCTGCTTGGAATATTGCTCTTTTGTATTTTACCATCCATTAAGTTCAGTACAACTGGGACAAAATTCTCAGCAATAGTTAAAATGTTTTCATGAACTTTAATGCTGACACTAATACGAAATATGATGTCAATAACAATGTTAATAACTTATAAATCTTAGCTCAATTTATAAAATTTTAATGAGCCTAGAGTACTATTGAGTATGACTGGCAAGTATGAATTAAGTATGAATCTATACATTAACAAGTGATTACAAGCAACAACTTCTGCTAATACTTGAAGGCCTTCATTGTCATTAAGTAAAATGTGTGTATTTCTTGGTTAAGGAACTAAATTTAGTTTTTGTCTTTTTTGTTATTATACCAAATGCAGTAACAAGGTGTTTGGGTACTGGTAATATAGGATATACAGTACTGACATTAAGATTTCCATACATGAGTACCAGATATTCACTTTTAGATTACTCTCACACAACACCAATCACAAACACAACACTGCTCAAGATTTCTCTTGCACAAAATATACCATTTACAAACAACTGCTAAGGTTTTTTTCTTTTTACATTAAATATTCGAAAGTACACATTTAATAATGCATAAAAAAGTGACAAAATGACTGTTGAAATACAGGTGGCTGCACATTGAACAAATCTATTCTTTAGCATAATATACAGCACTATGAACTATGCCCTAAACCATAGTCCAAAAATCACTAATAAATGGGTCATTATTAATGATTAAACATAATTAGAGAATTATCTGCAACAAGTAATGAATACATTTATGCATATAAAAAAGTAAGACAGGGAGCGCTTATTGTAACTTAATTACAGAAAGCAGGCATTTATTAACTAATATTTGTTATGTATTAATATATAATGATGTACCTGTACTATATAAGTAAATTATGCCAAGTTCACTGTAGAAGTATAACAAAATATATGCTAAATTATTCTTTGACTACTGCCTTTGTAAACTAATAAAAAAATAGGGACAGATATGCATACACTTAATATAAATTTCAGTAAATGTTTTGTGAAATGCCTCAATAATGGGTACAAATATGTAAGGTGATGTCTTGCAAATACTGTATATAGCCTATATACAATTATTTTAAATAATCAATAATTAAATAAATATATGTAGCATATATATAAAATATATATATAAAATATATACATATATATACATACATATACATACACACACACATTATATATATATATATATATATATATATATATATATATATATATATATATATATATATATATATATATATATATATATATATATATATATATATATGTCGTACCTAATAGCCAGAACGCACTTATCGGCCTACTATGCAAGGCCCGATTTGCCTAATAAGCCAAGTTTTCCTGAATTAATATATTTTCTCTAATTTTTTTCTTATGAAATGATAAATCTAACCATTTCATTATGTATGAGGTCAATTTTTTTTTATTGGAGTTTAAATTAACGTAGATATATGACCAAACCTAACCAACCCTACCTAACCTAACCTAACCTATCTTTATAGATTAGGTTAGGTTAGGTAGCGGAAAAAGTTAGGTTAGGTTAGAGATATATATATATATATATATATATATATATATATATATATATATATATATATATATATATATATATATATATATATATAGATATATATATATATAGATATAGATATAGATATATATATATATATATATATATATATATATATATATATATATATATATATATATATATATACATATATATTATGTCGTACCTAGTAGCCAGAACGCACTTCTCGGCCTACTATGCAAGGCCAGATTTGCCTAATAAGCCAAGTTTTCATGAATTAATTGTTTTTCGACTACCTAACCTACCTAACCTAACCTAACATTTTCGGCTACCTAACCTAACCTATAGAGATAGGTTAGGTTAGGTTAGGTAGGGTTGGTTAGGTTCAGTCATATATCTACGTTAATTTTAACTCCAATAAAAAAAAATTGACCTCATACATAATGAAATGGGTAGCTTTATCATTTCATAAGAAAAAAAATAGTGAAAATATATTAATTCAGGAAAACTTGGCTTATTATGCAAATCAGGCCTTGCATAGTAGGCTGAGAAGTGCGTTCTGGCTACTAGGTACGACATTATATATATATATATATATATATATATATATATATATATATATATATATATATATATATATATATATATATATATATATATGTATATATATATGTATGTATATATGTATGTATGTGTGTATATATGTATGTATATATGTATATATACATATACATACATATATATATATATATATATATATATATATATATATATATATATATATATATATATATATATATATATATATATGTATGTATATGTATGTATGTATGTATATATATATATATATATATATATATATATATATACATATATATATATATATATATATATATATATATATTATATATATACATACATACATATATACATACATACATATATATATATATATATATACATATATATATACATACATATATATATATATATATATATATATATATATATATATATATATATATATATATATATATATATATATTAGTATATTTTGGTAGCAGTCTTTCCTGTAGACATATATTATTAAATATGACCGAAAAAGTAAGATTAATAATTCTAACACAAATTTTCTCAATCTTTCGTACATTACGCTTCACTGTTGGAGGTAAATAAAAAATCACTTCTCCAAAATTCATTTTTATTTCTAGTCTGACGCGACACGGGCGCGTTTCGTAAAACTTATTACATTTTCAAAGACTTCACAAATACACAACTGATTAGAACTTACGTATCTCTGAGTTTATATCTACATTTGAGTGAGGTGGGAAGGGTGATGTGGCATTAGAACAAGATGGGATATTAATAGGGTATTAAAAGTATCAACACAAGACAGAACAGAAACAATGGGTATTGAATAGAAGTGTTTGTAGAAAGCCTATTGGTCCATATTTCTTGATGCTTCTATATTGGAGTGGAGTCTTGAGGTGGGTAGAATATAGTTGTGCAATAATTGGCTGTTGATTGCTGGTGTTGACTTCTTGATGTGTAGTGCCTCGCAAACGTCAAGCCGCCTGCTATCGCTGTATCTATCGATGATTTCTGTGTTGTTTACTAGGATTTCTCTGGCGATGGTTTGGTTATGGGAAGAGATTATATGTTCCTTAATGGAGCCCTGTTGCTTATGCATCGTTAAACGCCTAGAAAGAGATGTTGTTGTCTTGCCTATATACTGGGTTTTTTGGAGCTTACAGTCCCCAAGTGGGCATTTGAAGGCATAGACGACGTTAGTCTCTTTTAAAGCGTTCTGTTTTGTGTCTGGAGAGTTTCTCATGAGTAGGCTGGCCGTTTTTCTGGTTTTATAGTAAATCGTCAGTTGTATCCTCTGATTTTTGTCTGTAGGGATAACGTTTCTATTAACAATATCTTTCAGGACCCTTTCCTCCGTTTTATGAGCTGTGGAAAAGAAGTTCCTGTAAAATAGTCTAATAGGGGGTATAGGTGTTGTGTTAGTTGTCTCTTCAGAGGTTGCAAGGCTTTTCACTTTCCTTCTTATGATGTCTTCGATGAAACCATTGGAGAAGCCGTTATTGACTAGGACCTGCCTTACCCTACAGAGTTCTTCGTCGACTTGCTTCCATTCTGAGCTGTGGCTGAGAGCACGGTCGACGTATGCGTTAACAGAGGAGTGTTGTTAACGCATACGTCGACCGTGCTCTCAGCCACAGCTCAGAATGGAAGCAAGTCGACGAAGAACTCTGTAGGGTAAGGCAGGTCCTAGTCAATAACGGCTTCTCCAATGGTTTCATCGAAGACATCATAAGAAGGAAAGTGAAAAGCCATGCAACCTCTGAAGAGACAACTAACACAACACCTATACCCCCTATTAGACTATTTTACAGGAACTTCTTTTCCACAGCTCATAAAACGGAGGAAAGGGTCCTGAAAGATATTGTTAATAGAAACGTTATCCCTACAGACAAAAATCAGAGGATACAACTGACGATTTACTATAAAACCAGAAAAACGGCCAGCCTACTCATGAGAAACTCTCCAGACACAAAACAGAACGCTTTAAAAGAGACTAACGTCGTCTATGCCTTCAAATGCCCACTTGGGGACTGTAAGCTCCAAAAAACCCAGTATATAGGCAAGACAACAACATCTCTTTCTAGGCGTTTAACGATGCATAAGCAACAGGGCTCCATTAAGGAACATATAATCTCTTCCCATAACCAAACCATCGCCAGAGAAATCCTAGTAAACAACACAGAAATCATCGATAGATACAGCGATAGCAGGCGGCTTGACGTTTGCGAGGCACTACACATCAAGAAGTCAACACCAGCAATCAACAGCCAATTATTGCACAACTATATTCTACCCACCTCAAGACTCCACTCCAATATAGAAGCATCAAGAAATATGGACCAATAGGCTTTCTACAAACACTTCTATTCAATACCCATTGTTTCTGTTCTGTCTTGTGTTGATACTTTTAATACCCTATTAATATCCCATCTTGTTCTAATGCCACATCACCCTTCCCACCTCACTCAAATGTAGATATAAACTCAGAGATACGTAAGTTCTAATCAGTTGTGTATTTGTGAAGTCTTTGAAAATGTAATAAGTTTTACGAAACGCGCCCGTGTCGCGTCAGACTAGAAATAAAAATGAATTTTGGAGAAGTGATTTTTGATTTACCTCCAACAGTGAAGCGTAATGTACGAAAGATTGAGAAAATTCGTGTTAGAATTATTAATCTTACTTTTTCGGTCATATTTAATAATATATATATATATATATATATATATATATATATATATATATATATATATATATATATATATATTTTTTTAACACAAATTTTCTCTATATTTCTTATGTTTCTCTTCACTGGCAATGGTAATTGAAAAATCAATTCTCCAAAATTCATTTTTATTTATGGTCTGACCCCAGAACACGTTTCGTAATTCTTATTATTCTTATTACATTTTCAAAGACTTAGTTTACTTATACAAATTCATCGTACTTATACTTGTTTTTGGGTGAGGTGATATTGGCACAAAAGTTTTGGGTGAGGTGACAAACACAAGACAACACGAAACAATGGGTATAAATTGGGTATAAAAACATAAGAATGGGAGTAACTGCAGAAGGCCTATTGGCCAATACCTCCTCTTCCTGCTTCTATGTTGGTTCGGGGTCTTGAAGTGGGTTGGTTCGGGGTCTTGATAGTTGTGCATTAATTGACTGTTGATTGCTGGTGTTGACTTTTTGATGTCTAGTGCCTCGCTGTTGTCGAGCCTCCTGCTATCTCTGTATCTATCGATGATTTCTGTGTTGTTTAAGATTTCTCTGGTGATAGTCTGGTTGTGAGAAGAGATTATATGTTCCTTGATGGAGCCCTGTTGTTTATGCATTGTTAATCGCCTGGAGAGAGACGTTGTTGTCTTGCCTATATACTGAGTTCTTTGAGGCTTACAGTCCCCAAGTGGGCATTTGAAGGCATAGACGGTGACGGTTTCCTTCAAGGCATTCTGTTTGGTGTCTGGGGAGTTTTTCATGAGTAGGTTGGCCAATTTTTTGGTTTTATAGTAAATTGTCAATTGTATTTTCTGATTTTTGTCTGAAGGGATAATGTTCCTATCAACAATATCTTTCAGGACCCTTTCCTCCATTTTATGAGCCGTCAAAAAGAAGTTCCAATAAAATGGTCTAATACACTAGTGGGTACAAGTATTGTGTTGGTTGACTCTTCAGAGGTTACATGGCATTTCACCTTTTTTTTATGTCTTCAACAAAACCATTAGAGAAGCCGTTGTTGATTAGGACCTGCCTTACCCTATAGAGTTCTTCATCGACTTGCTTCCATCCTGATCTGTGGCTGTGAGCCCGGTCGACATAAGCGTCGACGACACTCCTCTTGTACTGGGCAGTCTGGGCAGTCACTAATGACATTGAGGCACAATCCTATGTTTGTTTCTTTAGTGTAGACTGCAGTGTAGAAGCCTTCGCTCCTTTCCGTGACTGTTACATCTAGAAAGGGCAGCTTCCGATCATTCTCCATCTCTTAGGTGAAACTCAACGCAGAATTCCGCTCAAATGCCTCATTCAGCTGCTGCAGACGTCTGGCATCAGAACCCATGGCGACCCCATCTACTTGCTTATACATGTGCCCATCTGGGCTCAAGAAGGGTGCCTCTTTAGTGCAGGCTTGGAGTAGTTTCCTTAGTACCTGTATGCTTTCTGGTATGTCAAGAGGAGTGCAAGCCGGATCACGATACAATGTCCGCTATCATCCCGATTGTTTCAACCACAGGTACGTTGGTAAACAGTGACTGTACATCCAATGAGGCTCTTATCCCCGTGGCCCATGCTCCCCGCAGTAAGTCAACAAATTCCTTTGGAGAGTTCAGGCTGAAACCACAAGGTACATTAGGAGTCAGCAAGCCATTGAGTCACTTAACCAGTCTGTATGTGGGTGTGGGTATCTGGCTGATGATTGGCCGAAGTGGGTTTCCAGGCTTGTGGGTCTTGACATTTCCATACGCCTACCCAGGTTTGTAATGTCAAGACCCACAAGCCTGGAAACCCACTTCGGCCAATCATCAGCCAGATACCTACACCCACATACAGACTGGCTAAGCGACTCAATGGCTTGCTGACTCCTAATGTACCTTGTGGTTTCAGCCTGAAGTCTCCAAAGGAATTTGTTGACTTACTGCGGGGAGCATGGGCCACGGGGATAAGAGCCTCATTGGATGTACAGTCACTGTTTACCAACGTACCTGTGGTTGAAACAATCGGGATGATAGCGGACAGTGTATTGTGATCCGGCTTACACTCCTCTTGACATACCAGAAAACATACTAAGGAAACTACTCCAAGCCTGCACTAAAGAGGCACCCTTCTTGAGCCCAGATGGGCACATGTATAAGCAAGTACAGTAGATGGGGTCGCCATGGGTTCTCCCCTAGGTGTCCTGTTTGTGAACTTCTACATGGGTACCATCGAACATAGAGTCTTAGTTGACATGAACTTGAAACATGCTATATACTGCAGGTATGTTGACAACATTTTTACACAGGTACCTGATGCCTGACGTCTGCAGCAGCTGAAGGAGGCATTTGAACGGAATTCTGTGTTGAGTTTCACTTATGAGATGGAGAATGATGGGAAGCTGCCCTTTCTAGATGTAACAGTCACAGAAAGGAGAGGAGGCTTCCACACTGCAATCTACACTAAGGAAACAAACATAGGAATGTGCCTCAATGCCAATAGTGACTGCCCAGACAGGTACAAGAGGAGTGTCGTCAACGCTTACGTCGACTGGGCTCTCAGCCACAGCTCAGGATGGAAGCAAGTCGATGAAGAACTCTGCAGGGTAAGGCAGGTCCTAGTCAACAACGGCTTCTTTAATGGTTTTGATGAAGATATCATAAAAAGAAAGGTGAAATGCCATGCAACCTCTGAAGAGTCAACCAACACAATACTTGTACCCCCTATTAGACTATTTTACAGGAACTTCTTTTCGACGGCTCATAAAATGGAAGAAAGGGTCCCGAAAGATATTGTTGATCGGAATGTTATCCCCTACAGACAAAAATCAGAAAATACAATTGACAATTTACTATAAAACCAAAAAAAACAGCCAACCTACTCATGAAAAACTCCCCAGACACCAAACAGAATGACATGAAGGAAACCAACGTTGTCTATGCCTTCAAATGCCCACTTGGGGACTGTAAGCCCCCAAAAACTTAGTATATAGGCAAGACAATGTTGTCTCTCTCCAGGCGATTAACAATGCATAAACAACAGGGCTCCATCAAGGAACATATAATCTCTTCTCACAACCAGACTATCACCCAAGAAATCTTAACAAACAACACAGAAATCATCGATAGATACAGCGAAAGCAGGAGGCTTGACATCAGCGAGGCACTACACATCAAAAAGTCAACACCAGCAACCAATTAATGCACAATTATATTCTACACACTTCAAGACTCCGAACCAACATAGAAGCAGGAAGAGGAGGTATGGGCCAATAGGCCTTCTGCAGTTACTTCCATTCTTATGTTTTCATACTCAATTTATACCCATTGTTTTGTGTTTGTCACCTCATCCAAAACTTTTGTGCCATATTACCTCACCCAAAAACGATTACAAGTACTGTACGATGAATTTGTATGTGTAAACCAAGTCTTTGAAAATGTAATACGAATTACGAAATGCGTTGAGGCGTCAGACCATCCATCCATATTATATATATATATATATATATATATATATATATATATATATATATATATATATATATATATATATATATATATATATTATATATATATATATATATATATATATATATATATATATATATATATATATTATATATATATATATATATATATATATATATATATATATATATATATATATATATATATATATATATATATATATATATATATATATATATATATGTCGTACCTAATAGCCAGAACGCACTTCTCAGCCTACTATTCAAGGCCCGATTTGCCTAATAAGCCAAGTTTTCATGAATTAATGTTTTTTCGTCTACCTAACCTACCTAACCTAACCTAACCTAGCTTTTTTTGGCTACCTAACCTAACCTTACCTATAAATATAGGTTAGGTTAGGTTAGGTAAGGTTGGTTAGGTTCGGTCATATATCTACGTTAATTTTAACTCCAATAAAAGAAAATTGACCTCATACATAGAGAAAAGGGTTGCTTTATCATTTCATAAGAAAAAAATTATAGTAAATATATTAATTCAGGAAAACTTGGCTTATTAGGCAAATCGGGCCTTGAATAGTAGGCTGAGAAGTGAGTTCTGGCTACTAGGTACGACATATATATATATATATATATATATATATATATATATATATGTCGTACCTAGTAGCCAGAACGCACTTCTCAGCCTACTATGCAAGGCCCGATTTGCCTAATAAGCCAAGTTTTCCTGAATTAATATATTTTCTCTAATTTTTTTCTAATGAAATGATAAAGCTACCCATTTCATTATGTATGAGGTCAATTTTTTTTTATTGGAGTTAAAATTAACGTAGATATATGACCGAACCTAACCAACCCTACCTAACCTAACCTAACCTATTTTTATAGGTTAGGTTAGGTTAGGTAGCCGAAAAAGTTAGGTTAGGTTAGGTTAGGTAGGTTAGGTAGTCGAAAAACAATTAATTCATGAAAACTTGGCTTATTAGGCAAATTGGGCCTTGCATAGTAGGCTGAGAAGTGCGTTCTGGCTACTAGGTACGACATATATATATATATATATATATATATATATATATATATATATATATATATATATATATATATATGTATATATATATATATGTATATATATATGTATGTCGTACCTAATAGCCAGAACGCACTTCTCAGCCTACTATTCAAGGCCCGATTTGCCTAATAAGCCAAGTTTTCATGAATTAATGTTTTTTCGTCTACCTAACCTACCTAACCTAACCTAACCTAGCTTTTTTTGGCTACCTAACCTAACCTTACCTATAAATATAGGTTAGGTTAGGTTAGGTAGGGTTGGTTAGGTTCGGTCATATATCTACGTTAATTTTAACTCCAATAAAAAAAAATTGACCTCATACATAGAGAAAAGGGTTGCTTTATCATTTCATAAGAAAAAAATTATAGTAAATATATTAATTCAGGAAAACTTGGCTTATTAGGCAAATCGGGCCTTGAATAGTAGGCTGAGAAGTGAGTTCTGGCTATTAGGTACGACATGTATATATATATGTATATATATATGTATATATATGTATGTATATATATATATATATATATATATATATATATATATATTTATTTATTTATTTATTATTTTTGTATATTTATAAAAGTATTTAAACAATTAAACTACTCTTAAGGTGTGATTTTGGTTACTTTTATAATATGTCACCTGAAGATCAACACTGAAGAGCTGTAGCCAAGGAGTCCGTATGGCCTGGATAATGTGACAAGCAGCAACGGATGAGGCCACATGAAGATCCCAGGACGTCTCTGCCCCTGTTACTTCATCCATAAACTGAAGACAGATGTGGCTGTCACTATGTACTTCCTGTAATATATAGAATTGATATTTTAACACTTGTACTCCCAGCCTAGGGGTAACAGAAGAGGATGTGTAATCCTAGTATACATATTTTATTTGAGTAAATATTAACATCATGCGATGGGATCAGACCCACGTATCTGAACTCCTCAGGCGCGCACACTGCCTGCTGGGCAGGTTCAATCCCATAGTACAGCTTCAATATTAATCATGGTCTTGTCATTTCAATGTGCATATTGATATAATTTTAAATAAATTATATGCATATGCATGTGTTTGTTTTGCAGAGTAGGTTTGGATAAAAAATATAATTGAATAAAAAAATAGGAGGTATTTTTGGGGGAGTCCCGAAGGCTATCCATGGCTGATATGGATACCCTAACAATTTTGCATCATTCGATGTGGGTGGAGTTCTAGGCCTACCAGGGACCATGAGCCAGAACCTAGCCCCCTTACAGAGGCATGAGGAGCAATGGCCCATAGAAATGCACATGTGATTTGGAGCATTCAATATCTGCCATCGACCGGGACAGGCACCCAGAAAGGTAAGCGCCACAAAAGAAACCCCTATTCTGGTTAACAATGAAAATCGTCAAACGAGTGGACAGAACTCCCCAAAAGTGAAACGAGCAAACAAGCATGACGTCACATGAGCGCAGACATGCGGCACGGTTACATACGGACTCCTTGGCTACAGCTCTACAGTGTCTTCAATGCAGCCCCCCCCCTCCCCTAGAGGGGGAAGGCGGAGCCCCAGAACCTCGTGCCGGTGATCATCACCCCAGTTCCTCGGCTGATGGGATTGTGCATAGTCGTGTAGCTCCAGTCTTCTCTAAGTGCTGTTAATTGTTTTTAGTGCTGCTTTTATGGTGGTCGTGCGAGCTGGGAGTAGTATTCTTCGGTACTTGGGATGCATGTGCTTAGGGTCACCTTCTCCGAGTGCCCTGTAAGTACTGCCCTCGGGGCTTAGGATTTCCTTCCCCAAGTCACCTTGGGTCTACCTCTGTTGGCCTTTCGCTGCTTGGTGTTTGGCCACCCTGAGTGTGTGGAGGGGTTTTCACCCTTGTTTGCCTTGGGGTAATTGGTATTTCTTGCACTGGTGGGGGCATGGGTTACTGCATAGCTAGTTTTCACCTTTAACAGCGGGCAGTTCTGTTCTCTTCGGGTACATTGTCTTCTTGCGAGGATTTTCTTTTATTTTTGTGTTTGCCTGGTGTGGGGGGGGGGAGGTCTGCTTTGTGTTCTCCCCCCCCCCTTATATTAGGGTCGTTTGTGTGGTGGCACCCCTGCTTCGCCCTCATGAGTGGACATGTCCCGCGAGTTCAGCTTTTAGCGGTTTGCTTGGTAGTTTGGGGCACCGGTTAGCAGTACCCTGCCTGGGATAACCCTTAGCAGACCCAGTCTAGGGGCCCTGGAAAACCCCGCGGGGGCACTCGGGTCCGATGGAGGAGACCCCTGCATCCCCTCTCGCTTTGTGCAAGTTTGAGGGTTGCTTTGTCCCCTTGTCTCAGGGCGACACATTGCTTTTGCTTCCGTCATGCAGCCTCTTGGGTTGGTGACACATTTGACCCGAGTCCTGCAAGCTTTGTTGCTTTTGTGACTCAATTCACCCAATCTGATAATGATTTTCTTGGGGTGCAGGCAGCACGCGCATTGCAGGATAGGTTTAGGTTATTGCAATGCGCTCGGGTTGCAGCTTCCCCGGACGCCCTGAGGCTGCCCCGCTTTGCCTATAGGGACTTGGAGGTGTTGGTCGCTTCGGCCTTAGTTCCGTCCATGTCCCCTCATTCTTTCCCTGCAGTAGTTCATTCGGTCCCCCCTTCCCCTACTTCAGGCCCCTAAGCATCTGAGGGCTTTGGGGTCGGGGCAGGGTTTAGAGGTTTCCGAGACTGGCAGTTTCGGGGGTTGCCTCTTCCAGGGTGGCTACGGAGGCATTCAAGTTTGTTCCTCCTGCCGCTGCTCTGGGATCTGACCAGTGGGCCCCATCTCTTCCAGCTGTCCCGGCTTTTTCTTGTGAGGCCGGGGCTTTGGAGGACGACTCGGCCCCCGGAATTGGAGGTTCCCGGGGTTGGGGAGGAGCTGACTTGGGGGGTGTCTTGGGCTCTGTTGGACCCCGCCTGGATTTTCCGTCCTTCTGAGCGGGGATTACTGTTGCAAGGAGTGGGGTTTTCTTTTCCCCCTTCTGCGTACGATTTGGACTTGGGTTCCGCTCCTCCCCGGGTTTGGTTCCGTGTCCCTGCGGATCCTTCGATTCCGTCTTTCCCGAAGTTTTCGGCTTCCCACATCTCGCCACCTGAGGTACAGTCGGCCATTGCGGCTTACCTCCTGCGCGACCCGGAGTATGCCTCCATAATGGATCATTCTTCTTTCAGGTTTGGAGCTTTGTGTTCATACTGGGTGCGTTATGAGGTTCCGGGGTTGTCCTGGTTTGCAGACTGCCCCTTGTTTTCGTTGGATGCTTGGGACTCGTTCTGTTGGACACGCACGTTTGAGTGGCGTGAGGCATTGATGGTGGTCAATGTGGTGGTCTTTGACCACCTGGTGGTGGTGGTCTTTGGTGGTGGTCAATGACGGTGGTCTTTGACGATGGTCAAAGCTTAAAAAACAGAAACCACGTACAAAACTCAGTGAAATCATAACAGAACGAAAAGGCAATGTAAAGGATTTGGGTCTACTGATTTTGGAAGACCTTACATTAAAAGAACACATTAAAGTAGCCGTCACAACTGCAAGAAAAATGACAGGTTGGATAACAAGAACCTTTCACACTGGAGATGCTATACCGATGATGATACTTTTCAAGACGCTAGTGCTCTCTAGGGTGGAATTCTACTGCACAATGACAGCCCTTTTCAAAGCTGGAGAAATTGCTGACCTGGAGAGCATGCAGAGATCCTTTACTGCTAGAATCCACTCAGTAAAGCATCTAAACTATTGGGACTGACTAAAAAGCCTAAATCTGTATTCTCTTGAGAGCAGGCGGGAGAGATACATAATAATTTACACACATGGAAAATAGTAGAGGGGCTGGTCCCAAACCTGCACACAGAAATAACAGCACATGAGACCAGAAGGCATGGCAGGATGTGCAGAATACCCCCTTGAAGAGCAGAGGTCCAACAGGTACTAAGAGAGAACTCTATCAACATCAGAGGCCCGAGACTGTTCAACATGCTTCCACTACACATAAGGGGCATAACTGGCCGACCCCTCGCAGTATTCAAGAGAGAACTTGACAAACACCTCCGAAGGATATCTGATCAACCAGGCTGTGACTCATACGTCAGGCTGCGAGCAGCCGCATCCAACAGCCTGGTTGACCAGTTCAGCAACCAGGAGGCCTGGTCGACGACCGGGCCGCAGGGTCACCAAGTCCCGGAATCACCTCAAGGTAACCTCAAGGTGGTCCAGGTTTACCTGGGGGCGATTTTGAGCATCTTAATGAGTGACTTTTTGCTCCTGCCCTTTTGCGGGATATTAGTATGTTTCAGCTTCATGTGCAGATTCCTTCCCTGTCGGCTGCACTTGTGGCTGAGAACTTGTGCGCTCATGTCTTTTTAGCTTCGGTCCTGCGTTTCTTTTCCCTCCTGGAGCTATCTTCAAATTGGCTTGTGGAGGATGTAGAGGTGCTTAGGGGCCGTTCCTGGGTCTGGCGCCTTAGTCTCGGCTGCTCGTGCGTCATCTCCTCTTTTGAAGCAGTTTGTGCCGATCCTACGGGAGGAGTTGCTGCGTTTTTTTGCTGAGTGTTTCGCATGTCGACAGGCGGTTCTCGTTTCCTCCTTGGAATCTGCTTGAGCCCTGGTTTTTTGGTTGTCTTCCCCTTTATGTCCTTTGATTTTGAGGCCTCTGCGGTTGAGCATTATATTCAGGCGACTTCTTCCACTTGCTACCCCTATGTCTGAATTGTTGGTTCTCCTAGGGAACCAGGGGGGGGGGGGTTTCTTCCCGGCTAAATGGTAATAATATTACCATTTAGAATATTACCAATATTCTAAATGGTAATATTATTACCATTTAGAATCCCAGATCTCCTCGTGTTCTTCATTCTTCAGCGTATCATTACAAATCCCACTTAGCAGATAAGAATCCCTCAGCAACCATGGTAATACATGGTCTGGCTTTACTGCCTTTATTGTGTGTAGTTCCTCTAAGTAGCTTTATCTCTTCAGTGACAATATACAGAAGAAGGGGGAAAATGCTCAAGCAGACACAACTATTCCAAAGAAAAAACTGTTTACATATTATAGAAATGCTGTCGATCAGAAGCTGAAGTAATCATACCAGGCTGAAGAGATGAAGTTGGAACAAAGCCATACAAAAAATAAAAAAAAATATATATATATATTTCTTCACATGCAAAATCAAAATAAAAAAACCAATACCAGCATTGGACCTATACTTACAAGTGAAGGTTTATACAGGGGCAGATTAGGAAATTAGTGAAATCCTAAAAATTCAGTATGAGGCTATGTTTAGTACCCCAATTAACAACATGAATGAAAATTAAACTATACACCAGAAGATGAGGAGACGACAATGTTTCAGTTCGTCCTGGACCATTATCAAGTCGATTGTAATAATGGTCCAGGACGGACTGAAACATCGTCGTCTCCTCATCTTCTGGTGTGTGGTTTAGTTTTCATATCTTCAGCCATGTTATTGTGAATCATCTGCAACAACATGAATATTGAAGATCTTGATTCAATTTATTAATAAACAACGTCTTAATGAATGATACCCAAACCCCGAACAATGTAACCGATATCAATATGGGCACTGCAGATTTTGAAAGAGAAATTAACATGCCAATGCACTCGGCCCTCAATACAGACTCGTGAATTTTTACATTTATGAAGAAATGTAAAGGGCCAGTAGCACGAATATTCAGTGTAGTGTGGAGAAAAGGTTTGGACACTGGGGAGATACCAAAAGAATTTAAATCAGCAAATATAGTATCCCTATCCAAGGGAGGGAGCAAAGTATTGGCTAAAAATTATAGACCAGTCACACTGTCACACACAAAAAAACTTTTTGAGTGATCAGTAGTCAGATCTCCAGTTTTATGGAGCACAATGACCTTCACAACCCAAGTGAACATGGATTTAGAGCAAGAAGATCATGCCTTTCGCAGCTACTCGACCACTATGACAAAATCACAAACCTTAGAATAGCAACAAAATGCAGATGGTATACACTGACTTTGCAAAGGCATTTATCAAATGTGACCATAGAGTGATACCCCATAAAATGAGATCATTAGGAATAACAGGTAAAGCAGAGCAATGGATATTCAATTTCCTGTTAAATAGTATACAAAGAGTAACAGTCAATCTAACAAAATCAAGTAAAAGCACAGTGAAAAGCTCTGTACCTCAGGGTACAGTCCTTGCACCACTACTTTTTCTTATTCTCATGTCAGATATAAGCAGAAAATACAAGTCACAGCTTGATGTCACCTTTTGTGTCATCTTTTGCAAATGACACAAAAATCAGCATAGAAATTACTTTTGCAGAAGACACTGAAAAACTAAAGGCTGATATTAATAAACTTTTAAATTGGGCAGCAGAAAATAATATGATGATTTAACAGTGATAAATTCCTGGCACTCAGATATGGAAAAAAATAGACCTTAACTGAAATACAGGTTACAAGATAATCAGATCTACCTATAGTAGGAAAGAAAAAAAAAACGATCTGGGAATAATGATATCTGACGACCTAACATTTATGGAGGATAACCAAGCAAATATAGAGTCGGCTAGAAAGGAAAACTCAACAGGACTGCAACTGCACTAATACTAATTCTCTGAGAACAGCACTTGAAACCTCTTCTTGTGATGTGCCTATATTTATCATCTTTGTATGTGTGTTCAGGTGACATGTGAAGATCTCAACATTTGAAATCTTAATCAAAAGCCTCCAATTTAAAATTTAAAACTACACAAGATTCAACTTTATATTATTTTTCACTTCACAATCCCTTGAATACCCAATATTGTAGGTACAGTTAAAATTCATCTCATCTAAGCTTTATTATTATTATTATGTAATAATACTACTACTAATGAGAAAATCCGTAGGAGCCGTGATGAGGGTTCAAACCTATGTGGTGGACGTTCCCAGCCCACACCCTAGTCAACTAGGTTATGACATGGTCAAAAGGATTGCCACCTAGAGTTCTATTGAGCTCACATGGGTTTCCTGAGGCTTCCACTGAAGCCAAACCAGAATTTTCACACAATCACCTTCCCCCCCCCCCATGCACTCTGGCTCTATCATCCAGGAATGTTCTACCTCTGACATCCTCTTTCAATACACAGTAATCACACTAACGTGATGAGTCAATGAGAATCATCAATCAATCAATCTACTTGCAATCAATCAACCTACTTGTTTGTAATCTCTTCCATTTAATCCTAATTACACAGAGTAACCATAAGGAAAAACTGGGTAATCCCTTAATATTCCCTTTACAAATTAACATTAAAATCCTGTTATGAAATGAGATGTAATATTAACATTGAATGTCAGGAGGTGACCCATGACCTGAGGTGGCAATACAGCCCGGCTTGACAATATTGAAAAGTCAGTGAATGTCAATAAAAATACAAATTCTCATTGATACATCACAGTGTGATTACTCTGATTACTGTAGTACTAATAATAATACTGATGACGACGTAGATGATGATCTATGTAGCTTGTACTTACCACGGCTGTAATGTCAGATATTTTCTGTATCAGATTCACCTTCAGGTTTGACTCTGGCTTTGGAGGCAAGTACCATTCAAGACTAGCATGGAATAATACCAGATCAATTTCATTTATAGCTAAAAACTGACTCTCGCTGCATCCTCCTTCTGAAAAGATAGCATAAAATATAGTCTTCATAAAACCAATTACGATGTAGAAGTACAGCATTATTATTTTTAATTAGGTTTAAAATTATGATGGAATACAAAATTTTACAGTTCAAATAAAGAATATCATTAATATCTTAAATACATTGTTGCCTGTCAGAACTCCCCTAGTAGCCTTACGTAAATTCTTTCAAGACATTTGATAATGAATTCTATAAGATAGCCTGAATATCATAATATACAAACCAAGGAGTAAGGAGACAATAGCAAAAATAGAAGGTGTTGTCTCCTTCCGGGCACACTTTGCTGCCTCACTGACAAGTTGGGTCAGGGCTTCTTCCTGGCAAGGGCTGCATTCTGCTATGTTGGGAGTGATGCCATGCTCATCTAACACTTCTATGGGGAAATACCAAAAATAATTAAAACCGAGTTACATAACACCAAACACACACACACCAAAATACAAATTGGTGTCTTTGTGTTTGTGTGTTACACTTACACTTAGGTAATTACATGAATATACACATGTACACACACATGTACATGCACAAAAAGATTGTGAGAGAAAGGATGAGGTAGGAAAGAAAAAAAAATTATGTTCACAATGGACATCAAAGTACTGTACCTGAACCAGGCCCAAAGCCGAGTGCCTGAACATCCTCATGGAGCCACTCAGAGTGGAGCTCCACGAAAGCCAGAAACCACATGGCTGAAGCCAGATGCGAGTAAGCCTGAAAGTGCTTCACCATGAGGGACATCATCAGTAAAGACACTTGAGCATGGAGCTGTACCAAGCCCACATTGCAAGAAACAGCAGGAGCAAACAGGTAGTAATTGCGCAGCAGAAAAGAAGGGCCACCCAAAAACACATGAAACATGGTCATCACCTCATGCCACTAGAGCATGTGGGAATGACAAAAGATGTGCCAAGCCCTGTGGGAGACAGAAGATTGTCTGCTAGCCAGGGCAAATCTGCAACCTCAAACCACAACCAAAGGACAGAAGATGACTCAAACTCAAAAGTGGCATACTCTGGGTCATGCAACAGGTACTTAACACGTTGCACGGCTTGGCATGCGCTCATGCCTCAATTTTTGTGCTACATCGTTCATTTTAGTATCAAATTGTTCACGATATAATTCTCTAAAGGGATATATGTATATAAGGTAGAAAAAAATAGGCGTGCTACATGCAGCAAATCAGAAAATCCGCCAAGCATTACCCGTGAACGAGCACCCATCTGCACACCCACAACACCCGCATTAAATTGTGTATACTGTATTCTTTTCAGTTTTCTCACCTCAATTTTCATGCTACATCGTTAATTTTGATATCAAATTGTTTGCAATCTAAAGGCGCACATTTTAAAACAAGTTCCATAATAATCGAATAATAAATGGAATGTTAATAAATTTAAATTTTGGACACAATGTGCATCCAAAAGGGGTGAAGAGGTACAGGTAACCCCATCTCGACCAGTTCGACCGAGCAACCTCAAGCATGCGGGTACGACAGAAAGTACTCAAAAATCCAATGACAAAGGGCAGTCCGCTAACCAGGACGACTTCGGAACCTCATAACGAACCCAGTATGAAGACTTAAACCTGAAAGACGAAGGATCCATTATTGAGGCATATTCCGGGTCGCACAGGAGGTAAGCCGCAATGACCGCCTGCACCTCAGTAGGCAAGACGCAGGAAGATGAAAACCTCTGGAAGGATGGAACCAATGGACCCAAAGGGAAACGGAACTGAACCTGGGTAGGAGCTGATACCAAATCCAACTTGTGTGCAGAGGGGGAGAAGAAAACCCCACTCCTTGTAAGCCAAGATTTTCCTACTCGGAGAGTAGGAAAACCCAGGCGGGGTCCAATGGGGCCCAAGGCCCCCAAGTCAGCCCCTCCACAACCCCCGGGAACTTCCACACCAGGACCGGGGACCAAGTTGTCCTCCAAAGCCCCGGCCTCACAAGAAAAAACCAGGGCAGCCGGAAAGGCAGGCAGGAAAGGAAAGGGGGGCCCCACTAGTCAGACCCTGTTGCCACGGCTGGAGGAACCGACTCGAATGCCTCGTTGCCCCGCCCCTTTTCCCTGGAAGAGGCAACCTCCGAAACTGCCCGAGTCTCAGATCCTTCTAAACACTGCGCCAACCCCGAAGCCCACAAATGCTTCGGAGCCGGAAGCAGGGACGGAGGGGGACCAGAATGAACCATAGCAGGGAAGGAGGGAACCGAGGAACCCAAGGGAACCCGGAACCGAACCCAGGGAGGAGTCGCACCCATATCAAACTCGTACAGGGAGGGGGGATAGGAAAACCCCTCCCCCTGTAACAACAAGCCCAGCGCCGAGGGTACCAACCCCCAAGCGGGGTCAAATGGGGCCCAAGACCCCCAAGTCAGCCCTTCCACACAACCTCCGGGAACTTCCACACCAGGACCGGGGACCGAGTTGTCCTCCAAAGCCCCGGCCTCACAAGAAAAAACTGGGACAGCCGGAAAGGCAGGCAGGAAGGGGGCCCACTAGTCAGACCCTGTTGCCACAGCTGGAGGAACCGACTCTAATGCCTCATTGCCCCACTCCTTCCCCCTGGAAGGGGCAACCCCCGAAACTGCCCGAGTCTCAGATCCTTCTAAACCCTGCGCCAACCCCGAAGCCCACAAACACTTCGGAGCCGGAAGCAGGGATGGAGGGGGACCAGAATGAACAACCATAGCAGGGGAAAAATGAGGGGGTGGGGACTGAACCAAGGCCGAAGCAACCAACACTCCCAAGCCTGGGTCCCTATAAGCAAAACGGGGCAGCCTTGGGGCTTCCGGGGTAGCAATCAACCTAGCGTGTTGCAGCAACCTAAATCTAGCATGCAACGCCTGAGCTGCCTGCACCCGGAGAAGGTCATCAGTGGACTGGGTGAATTGAGTCACAAACAAGCAACAAATCTCACAGGACTCTGGGTCGAAGAGTGGTTGGTGTCACCGACCCAACAGGTAGCATGATGGAGGCAAAAACAGTGAGTCACCCTGAGACAGGGGGAACAGAGCAACCTTCGAATTCGCACAAGGCGAGAGGGGCCTTTTGCGCCCCTGCGGGGTTTCCCAGGACCCTTAGACTGTTATCGCTAAAGGTAAGCCCAAGCAGGGTACTGCGAACCGGCACTTAAGTCTACCAATCAAACCTCTAAAAGCTGAACCCCCAGGACATGCCCACTCACGGGGACCTAGCACCTAGAAACACAGATAGGAATCTATACCTAATATAGATAGGGGGCAATGAACCAAAGGCAGACCCCCCCACCAGGCAGGATAAACAACAACAAAAGAAAAATCCCTTAAGAGGACAATGTACCCAGGCAGAACAGAGCTGGCCGACATAATGGGTGATAACTAGCTGTGCAGTACCCCGTGCCCCTACCAGTGCAAACTATCCCTTTCCCTAAGGTAAACAAGGGAGGAGGATTCCCTTCCCTTAGGGTTCCCTTTCCTAAGTGCCCTGTAAGTACCACTCTTAGGGCTTGGGGTTTTCTTCCACAAGTCACCTTGGGGTCTACCTCTGTTGGTCTGTTGTTGATCGGTAATTGACCGCCCTAGCACACTCAGGGCAGTCAATTACCGATCAGCAAAAGACCAACAGAGGTAGACCCCAAGGTGACTTGTGGAAGAAAACCCCAAGCCCCAAGGGTGGTACTTACAGGGCACTTAGGGAAGGGAACCCTAAGCGCATGCAGCCTGAGTACCTGTGAAGATTACTCTCAGCTCATGCACCACCCTGAAGCACTAAACACAAAGCACAGCACTGAGCAAGAAACAGGAGCTGGAGTCATGTAGTCACATGACCAAGCCTCAAACACATCAATCGAGAACTGGGGTGTGGGTAGCTGGCGTGAGGGGTCTAGGGCTCCCCTTTTCCCCTCTTGGGGAGGGGGGGGGGGGGGGGCTGCACATACAGTGGCATGGCACGTGGTGACATCATGCTTGTTTGCTAGTTTTTCTTTGGGGAAGTTCTGTCCACTTGTTTGACTTTTAGTAGTAGTTTCAACCAGAGTAGGGGGGTTGTTTTGGGATGCTTACCTTTCTGGATGCCTGACCCGGTCATCAGACATAGAATGCACCAAATCACATGTGCATTTCTATAGGCCATTGCTCCTCGTGCCTCTCTAAGGGGGGCCAGGTTCTGGCTCATGGTTCCCAGTAGGCCAAAAACTCCATTCACACTGACTGATGCTGAAGTTTAATAGATCCATATCAGCCTGGATAAGCTCTGGGGAGCCGAAAGGGCTCTCCCCAGAAATACCAAGCACTTATATATTTGAGCAGTTGTACATAGCACCAACTCACTGCTTTGTAACTGTTATCCTCTATATTACAGTGGCATCTCGATTAAAGAGTTTAATCCGTTCTGGCACCGAGCTCGTTATGTGGAAAACTCGTCTTAAGAAACAAATTTCCCCATTTAAAATAAAGGTAATAAATTTAATCCGTTCCACTCCCAAAAACATCCATACTAGTATGACATTTCATAATGTAAATATAATACTGCACATGTAATTATAAATGTCTTTTTTGTACTGTTTTCATGTTTACTTTACCTTATGAAGAGTCGTTGCTGGCTTGAGGGAGACGATGGGGAGGTGGGAAGGAGAGAGGTTATTGTGTGGAAGGAGAATCCACCTCTGAGTCAGACGGGCTCTCTCTCCCTGGGAATTTCACCCCACTGGGACCGGGTTGTGGTTCACTATCACTAGCTCCTCTTTTCTTAACTTTTGCAAAGAACGTATCTATTGACAATTGCTTTTGTCTTTATTTTTAGGATGTTCCTAAAACGAGACAGCAAATTGTCATTAAACATGTCCACACACTGCTTTATCAGGGTGATGCTTTCCAAGAATGCGGTCACCTTTTCAAACACTCCCAACACTTCCCTGATCTCACTGGAAAAAGGCAGCATCCTCCCTTACCTCCTAATCCCCTTACTAATGGTGCAAATTGTTGATGAGGACCTGCCATACTCCCTTGTGAGATCAGTCACACGGACACCCCGCTCATGCTTTGCTATACTTTCCTTCTTCAAATCCACAGTAATTGTCTTTCTTCCTCTTGACAACACTATCTTTAGCAAACAGCTTCTTTGGCGACATTGTGCATTACAAATTGTAGTCACAAAACCACAAAAAAAAAGCGCAAATAAATGCAGAGGGATGCTTGTCGTGCGCAATACAACATCAATACTGGTGTCAGGGGCGTCCGAGAATTTGCGAGGCCGAGGAAAATAAGACTCGCGTCCCCCCCCAAAAAAAACGAGATGCTAGGAAGCACCATGTGGTTTTGCTCATTAATAGAGGTGAAGCTCGTCAATAGAGACCAATTTGCTGCGAGTGGCTCGCTCGTTACTCGAAATGCTCGCAGATAGAGCCGCTCGTTAATCGAGGTGCCACTGTATGTGCAAATACATTCATTCCCCTCTTAAACATTACTTCCACCCAGCCTTAACATGATTACATATATGCTTTCCATAATTAAGATCAATGGCTTTTCAACATACCACTAAAAAAATTGAAGAAGCAGTTTGCTCGATGAGAATCGGCCAGTGATACCAACAAAACTGTATCAGCTAGAGAGAGTGCCAGACCCTGTCGCTGGTAGAGACTGTGGATCGTACCCACATCGGATAACTTGTACGAGGAACATAATTCTAGCCAAGTTTGAGGACTGTCGCTATAACATACAAAAATTATTTGTATTAGTTAACATTTAATTATTCCCAGTGCTGCCATCATTTATAACATAGACTAAGCTAAATTTATTTGTAACAACACTATTGTCATCATTTATAACAACTGTACTTAAACTATAATTTATACTAGTCAGTGTCTGCATCTGTAGTGAGCTTACATGAAAACGAAAAAGGGGAGAAGAGAAGGGATGAGTGAGAAAATAAAAGAGGGACTGATCACCATATGTGATATATCTGAGAAAATATTGAAGCATATGATGGGATAGAACCTGCATCTCTCAACTCCTCACTATTTTCTCAGATACATCACATTCTTGAAATTTTATTGTGCATTTATAATTATCTTTCTTCAGTGAGTCCTAAAACAATCCATTACTACTTCCAAATAAAAAGATTTAACAAAAATATCTATTCTTGTGAGGAATACAACTAGTAATACTGTAGAGGAGTAAGATAATACTTTATGTATTTAACGCAATATTTAACTTGATACTACTCACTGATGGAACAGGATAGTAGTTTTAAAATATATAAACTTATTATACTTACTCTTCTTGAGCAATGATTTCCAATATGTACACTTTCTTGTTTGAGATAACAAGAAGACCCTGGAACTCTCTCCTGCCTCCCTTCACCAACAACACAGCCTGTTATGGGAAAATATAATAACTGATAAAAGTAAAAGGCATGATTAACAGATAATATGATATTAAATAATGATTCAATTGCATAAAAGCATTCAAAGGGTGTAATCCTGTTGCTACTGAAGAATATCTCAGCTTCTCATTGTTGGCGGATAAGAAGTCTGTTAAGACTATTGAAAACTGCTGGGGCTGGTGAACCAATGGCATGCGTGCCAAATGTAATATGCGTAACTATTTTGTTGGCATGCATGCTCATTTATTGGTCGACTAAACCAAGTTCTATATTAATGCTTTCAAGCATTTCTTCTCCACTGACCCTCAATTTTTTTTTTTTTTTTTTTTTAGAAAATTGTTGCCAATTTAGTCACATGCTCTAAAAAAGGTTAGTTGCCCCTGCTCTAGGTCAATGAATGACCTTCCTCAGGATACAATCCAGAATAGTTGCCTAACTCCCAATTACCTATTTACTGCTAGGTGTAAGGAAACATTTCCACACATCCCTTTCTACCTGCAAATGGAACCCAGGACCATATGGTTGCGACCTGACTATGCTGATTACTGTGGAATATAATCTGTGATTTAGACGTCAACAAAAAGCTATGAAACATCAAGATACACAGAATATTGTACACTGGGAAAGTCCTAATAATCACCCTCATAAACAGTACATTGGAACCTCGATTTTTTAATTTTTCGGTTCTCGAGCTCAATTTCTTCAAAAAAATTTGATTCGGTACTCAAGGTTTGCCCCGGTGCTTGAGGTTTGTTGATACATGAATGAGCCGACCGAGCATGTGGTGCGTTTCAGTTTACCTGTGTCTCCCGCCTAGTGATGACCGTGCTAGAATTCTTTGTGAAGAATTTCATTGTTTTTGTGTGTTTTTTTTGGTTTCTGAACACAAAAATTCTTATTACCTGCATATATCACGCCATGGGTTCTAAGAAAGTCGGTGGTAAAGTTCAACATAAGAAAACAGTTGTGAGGATGACAATAGAGGAAAAACAAGAGATCATTCATAGTGAGATAATGTAATGTCTCACTACAGACAAGTGTTAAAACGTCGGGGAAAAAAAAATGTCTATAGACAGATTCTTAGTAAGACGAGCAAGTAGTGAGCCACAACCAGGTCCTCGTGGTATGCCTGCAAAACGTAGGAGAGAGTACCCCAGAAATGTCATCACTGCTGTTATAATGGAAGGGGACTTCCCTTCCATTACTAACACTAACACCTCTCCTCCTACCCACTTCCTCACCGTCTTCCATACGCCAACAAGAGTCCCCAATAAAGGCAAGGTATACTTTTAAGTACTGTAGTACAAATTATAAGTGCAGTAGTAGTATGTATAAAATGTATTTTTAAGTTAATATTTTTGGGGGTGTGAAATGGATTGATTCAGTTTACATTATTTCTTACGGAAAAATTCATTTAGGTTTTCAAATTTTCAGTTTTCGAACCGTCTATGGGAACGGATTAAGTTCGAAAATGGAGGTACCACTGTATACAGTATGTGCTTAAAATATACAGGTATCTTGAGACACCACTAAAACATTTTTTAGCCCCACAAAATACAGTAACAAACAATTTGAAGCACACGGTATCACATGTGTGCAGATCACATATAGAAATTATAACAAACTTTTATTTAATACCTTAGCACAAGGGGTCAAACCAGAGGCGATAACTCTGAAGCACAGCATAACAGGGTTCATACTGTTCTATGATTCTCTGAAGGTCATTCAGTAAACACTAATTCTGTCTTCTACATGTACAGTAAGTCAAAAACAGATGTTTCACAGCCACTCAACTGATATATAAACACCAAGAAAAAGCAATGTACTAAAGAAAGATGGGATACAGTCAAGAGGCATCTGCCCAAAGCAGACGAGAGAACAGTTTTGAAAATGAAGGTTAATTATATTCAAAATAACCCAATTCATCCAATCTGCTTTACTATTTAGTATCATTAAATATCTTTAAGCTATGAACAAAGCAGTTCACAGCTTTATACATTTGTGCATTGTATTTTGTCAGATAATAACAAATTATAAATCTACATTATTGGTAATCATAAAATGTTAATTACATTTTGTTCTTCATATTCACTGGTACATCAAGTTCAATGTGAGATATGTATTGTACTGTGCATTCAGAATGTATTGTACTGGACATTCAGTATGTATTGTACTGTACATTCAATAGTGTTGAAAATTTGTTTGGTTTAATTATGTGACAAGTACACAATACACTAAAAAAAATACTAGTGTTGAATGTAATGAAACGCCATTTTCTGGGTGAGCCCCGGAAGCTCCCTGGAGCTTATCGGACTAATGTATGTTATATTAGACCGGGACATTAGCTAAGGAGTTCAGACCTACCAGGGACCAGCGCCAGAACCTGGCCCCTTCAGAGAGGCTTCAGGAAGCAATGGCCCTGGAAAACCCCTTTGTGATTGGGGTTTTCCTTATCTGCCATCGACCAGGGTTAGGCACCCAAAAAGGTAGGCATAACAAAACAAACCCCACATGGTAAAAAACTAAAACAAAAAAACGAACAAAGAAGTAGAAACTCCCTACAATCACAAGGAAACAAGCAAACAAGCAAACATCACACTTTACTGCCGCGCCGATTGTCCGCGCAGCCCTCCCTGCGAGAGGGGGAAGGGGAAGCCCCGGACCTACCGCACCGGCTGCCAAGCTTCAGTGTGGAAGCTAAGCTTCAACCAATGCGAAAAAAAAATGCCGACTGGTGGGAGGAAGGGTTGCCAGGGAGCTTCCGGGGCTCACCCAGAAAATGGCGTTTCATTACATTCAACGCTGGTTTTCTGTGGGGAGCCCCTACGGCTCCCTGGAGCTTCATACCCAAAGAGAAGGTAAAGAAAGGGCTAAACCGGGAGGCGGCCGCCACAAACTCCGCAATGTGAAGCCGAGACAACAGGTTGCAACCTGCAACCCAAGACAACAAGAAGGCACAGGAGCAGACGCGCATAAAGAATGGGTGGCCAAGAACCTGTGCGACCCACAAATCCCTGCGCCAGAAATGAGCCCTAGACGTCACCAATACAGCAGCAAAAGCTGCAAACGTCTGAACAGCACGGACGCAAAGACAGACCGCAGCCTGGAACGTCTGAAACACTCTGCATACGACCTGGGAGATCCGAGCCCTGAAAACAGGGAACAAGGGGAACCGGATCAGCCACAGCGCATCCCCAGACATGGTACGCAGGTAACGGCAAGAAGCATAACCGGACAACACAGGACGCACCCCCGGCCAAACCAACAAGCAGCAATAACCCAAGAACCCCTCCGGAAAGCAGCCGTCTCGACTGTCGCCAGGACGGAGAAAGGCTGCACACGTACAAATCTACCACCAGTACCAAAGAGCAGAAACCTGAACCGAAGGGGCTACCACAAACTAAGAAGATAAGAAGGCACCCTGATCAAGGACCAAGACGGCTCAGGCGACGCATGAGCTGGCCGGAGGTGAAACAAAACACGAGAAAGCGTACGAAACGGGGCAGATGTGAAGTCTACCCCAAACGCAAGCCGGAGCGGCTCCGCCAGCGCCGCATAAAACGAGGCAACAGTAAAAACATCAAATAACTGTAGTCCTGAAAACTGAAAAAAAGATACGACAACCCGATGCGAAAGATACGACATCCTATGAAAAGCAAGAAAAAAGTGCATAGAAACACCAGGAACGTCATACTGTCGCCAAGACGAAGCTCGCAGGTGGGACACCGTCAACAAAGTCACCTGAACACCACAGAGATGGTGATACCCACGTCAAAATATCAGACGCAAAGAGCCGAGGAGAAGGCCGAACCAGTCACGTACAGGACCGATCCGACCTGCCGAAAGAGGCGGAGCCGCAGGAAAACACCCCGGGTTCGGACACCTATCAAGCAGCGTCTGAAAAAGCTGGGCTGGTCACCAAGAAACCATAAGGACTGCTCTCGTGGGATGGGCTGCAACCTGAGCCAGAACCCGAAGCAACAGCTGGGCCGGGAGAAGAGGAACAGGTACCCCCCACCTCAACCAGTCCTGCCGAAAAGCATCCACCGTGAACGCCTCGCAGGTGGGTAAGGGCGCCACATAAAATGGGCGACGCCTAGACCATGCCAACTCGAAGACGTCCATGGCCAGGAGTCCATAAGTCTGGCAGAGCCAACAAAACGAGTCGGCGATGACTGGCCAACAGAGGAATTAACTGCTGTCCACCAGGACGCAGGACACACCCTGGACATGAACCTCACGGTTAGCCAAACCCCGAGAATCCAGCAAATGAGCCACTCTAAGGAACCAACCCCAAAGGTCAACACCTAACAGAAACCCTGTGGTTCCAGCAAGAACCGCCAGAGAACAGTCCGAACGGAGCCGAATGGTAGGGCACCGAGTGACCCAAACCCTCCGAAGCGCAAACCAGACAGCCACGAACTCCCGAACCGTGCTGTGAGCCCGACGGACGGACAGACTCCATCCCCGGCCGACCTGGTGGTCTGAACTCCTTAGCTAATGTCCCGGTCTAATATAACATACATTAGCCCAATAAGCTCCAGGGAGCCATAGGGGCTCCCCACAGAAAAATTAGGATTGTACCTAGTTGTTCAGGTTTAAGTTTTCTGTTTTATGAACTACACTAACTCTTCAGTAAGGGCAAAGTTGCATACTCTTGGACTGAAGGTAGAAAATACTGTATAGGATTTACAAGTAAACTCATCATTATGTACAGAGTTGCTGTTATAAACCAAGTGAAATAGAATGCACTGTATCTCCATCTAACTTGATACCTACGAATCAAGTGTGTTTTTACGACACACAGTAGTTAGAGATTTCAAGTTATCATTTGATGACTAGCCTGGAATGATAATCACACTGCCATCATAGATGAACATTGGGTGCAGAACCTTTTTTTATTTATTTTTATTTATTTTTTATTTTATTTTACTTCATTTATATATACAAGAGTTTTTACATTCTTGTAAAGCCACTGATATGCATAGCATTTTGGGCAGGTCCCTAATCTTAATTTTCCTTTGAATACAACCCACCAAATCATTTAACAATCAAGTACCCATTCACTGCTGGGTGAACAGAGGCATATAGTTAAGGATTGGTGCCTAGTCAATCCTCCCCAGCCAAGATACAAACCCAGGCCAAATTGCTCGCAAAGCACAGGGTGTGTGTGTTACCACTTCGTCACAGGGACTGTAAACTTTCTGAGACATCTCTTGTGAATCATGCCTATGAAACCAATCCATTCCCACAAATGCACTAAAATTTTGATGGTATCAAACACAGCATCAAAATTACTTTTAGAGAAATTTAGTGCACTTTAGTGAAATTGAAAGCACAGTAATATTGATACTTCCTTATACTAATGAGTATCATCCTCAATAAATTAAGTGGGTTGCATGGGTTTGTACACTTATGTTTAGGAAAATCCACTTAAAATTTTATGCTTGTCAAATTGTACACAGCCTGGTGAACAATGCCTGTGAGCCAGTCAGGATAAAATGTGATCTGGTGGCTTTTGGAATACTACACGTACATCAAAAATAAATACTTCATATCCTAGAAATTTCCGAAGCCAAATTTTTTACTTAATCCCTAAGCTGCTCTGGGGTATTAGGCCTTCAACACCCACAGGCACAAAAAAAAAATAAAAGAAATAAAGGTCTTATAAAAAATTTCATTTATGTTCCCTGATCACGGGAAAAATATTAAAAAAAATCATAGGTGGTATATTTTGGCTGCAATAGAGCGGGGAAGTCTGGCAAAAAAAAAAAAAAAAAAAAAAAAAAAAAAAAAAAAAAGCATTGAATGTAATGAAACGCCATTTTCTGGGCAAGACCTGGAGGCTCCCTGAAGCTATCTGGGCTGATATGATAATGTCAGACTTTGGCATCAGTCATGTGTATGGAGTTCTGTGGGCCTACCGGGGACTACGAGCCAGAACCTGGCCCCCTCAGAAGAGGCATGGGGAGCAATGGCCTATAGAAACCCCCATGTGGTTGGAAGCATTCTATGTCTGCCATCGACCGGGTCAGGCACCCAGAAAGGTAAAGGTAAGCGTCCCAAAACCAACCCCTATTCTAGTGAAAATTGCTACAAAAAGACAAACAAGTGGATAGAACAACCCAAACAGAAACGAGCAAACTACGTAGTATGAAGTCACATGTCGCCGCACCGGCATTCCACCTCTCAATTCTGAGGCTGGACATCAAAACACGCAAAAAAACTGCCAACCTGGGAGAGGGAGGGTTGCCGGGGAGCCTCCAGATCTCACCAAGAAAATGGCATTTCATTACATTCAACGCTGGTTTTCTGGGGGGAGCCCCGTTGGCTCTCCGGATCTACCTACCCAAAGACGAAAACAAGGGGGACCTAATCCAGTAGGCGGAAGTTGCACACACCCCCAACGCAAAGTGAAGACAAAACTGCAACCGCCAACCCAAGGCCACACAGGCCCGACAAGGCCCAGGAACATTAACGAAGGAACGGAGAGCCAACCAACGAATGACATGGGCACAGGGACAGACAGCAGGCTGGCAGGAACGAACCACCCCCACGGACGACCCGAGGGAACCACATCCTGGAACAGGGAACCCGGAACAACCTAAAGCGTGACCCCGGCCACGGCAGCCACAGCACACCAAGCACGGCAAAGTGCTGCAAGCGAATACAACACACAATGAACTCACGACCAGACCAACCAAGCATCAAACAACCCAAGGACCCCTCCGGAAAGCAGCCAAGTCAGTCGTCGCCAGAAAAGAAGGAGACAGCTGCAAGCCCACAAACCCATCAGGAGAACCAAAAGAGCCGAAACCCAGGAGCCGAAGGAGGGCACGAAGTACACCAACCCGACCCTTAGAGGCCAACGCCAAAAAAAAATAAAAAAGAGCTTCAGAAAAACTCAGAACCAAAGGGGCCACAACAAACCGAGAAGAGAAAAGAGCACGCAATCCAAGAACCAAGACTGCTCAAGCGGCGCAAGAGCAGGCTGGAGGTGAACCACACCAGAGACAGCTCACGAAGCGGTGCAGAGGCATCTCCAAAACCGAAGCAACCCAGAACGGCTCCGCCAGCGCTGCACAAGACAATTCGACAGTATGTGGCAAGATGACGGCCCCAAAACCTCCACAAGAGAAAGACAGACACGCCAACAAAACCTAGCAAACCGAAGAAGGGACAGAAAGAAAAAGGAAGGACCGCCAAAAAACCCCACACCGCTGCTAAGAAGAAGCACGCAGGTGGGACACCATCAACGAAGCCACCAGACCACCAACAGATGGTGATAGACTCAAGGCAGAACCAAACCAGCCCCGCCATGGACTGATCGAGCCTAGGAAGAGGCGGAGCCGCGGGAAGATCCTGGGTGCGATCACTGAGCAAGCAGAGCCGGAAACCCAAGCCGGCAAGGAAGGAGATGGAACGTTTGCTGTACAGAAAACTCCCCAACACCAGCGAACTTGCCAGGACATCGGAGATGTAAAGGTTCCGAAGTGAGAGACTAAAGAGACGAGACACCGCGAGACCTCGAAAATGCCAACTGGCAGGGTAAGCCAGGAAACCAGGAACCCAAACCTGGCAATAGGAGAGCCAAAAGGCACATATAAAACACAACAATCTGTAGGATAAAATGAGAAAAACGGAAAAACACAAGAAAAAGACCAGAAGACCAACCCCAGCGGCTAGGGAAAAAAGTGTAGAAGAAAGATGATGATGAATTTAGAAGGTAGGCAGCAAACGGGAACGTAAGGGAGATGACCAACAACACTCAGAGCTGCTGGTCATGTCACAACAAGTCACACCAACAACACAGAGTTGTCGGACACGTCCCAACACAAGACGAAACTGGTAAAGGTGCAAAGGTTTGCCACCTGACTAGCACCCGAACCGAGGGCTACGAGCTACGAGGAGAGAATAGGGGAACAAAACCCCACGTCACTGGGAGACAGAAGAGCTAGAGGGAACACGATCATAACATACAAGATTCTCAAAGGAATTGATAGGGTAGATCAAGACATACTAAAACAAGGGGCACACACACTAGGGAACACAGGTAGAAAGCGAGTGCCCAAATGAGCCGTAGAGACATTCTTGAGGTTATCTTGAGATGATTTCGGGGCTTTTTAGTGTCCCCGCGGCCCGGTCCTCGACCAGGCCTCCACCCCCAGGAAGCAGCCCGTGACAGCTGACTAACACCCAGGTACCTATTTTACTGCTAGGTAACATGAGTATAGGGTGAAAGAAACTCTGCCCAATGTTTCTCGCCGGCGCCTGGGATTGAACCCAGGACCACAGGATCACAAGTCCAGCGTGCTGTCCGCTCGGCCGACCGCATTAGAAAGAAGTATGTCAGTGTCAGAGTAGGAGACAACCGGCATGCATGAGGAAGTGATGTGGTGGAGGCTGACTCCATACACAGCCTCAAGTGTAGATATGATAGAGCCCTGTAGGCTCAGGAACCCGTACATGAGCCGATAGACAGGCGAGAGGCGGGACCAAAGAGCCAGAGCTCAACCTCTGCAAACACAACTAGGTAAGTACAGAGGCCATGTAGATGTCAGGTGAGAGGCGGGACTAAAGAGCCAAAGCTCAACCCCCGCAAGTACAACTTGGCGAGTACAGAGAATCCATTGTATATGGAAGGGCTAAGCCAGGCACTGCAAGACGGGCAAGGAATGAGTGACCCAGATAAGACCACGAAAAACGGGGCTGTGACTCACCGTGAGACAAACAACACAGACGAACAAGGAAGGCCCCAGGAAGAAGCACGCAAGGGCCAAACAAAATGCCACAACTAATCCCCAAAATGCATCTCCAGTATCATAACTGCAGCAAAATGTCACCTCATAACATCCTAACACAGTGTAACATTTACCATATAACATTCGCCTCCATCATCTTACCTCGTAACATAGCGGAGGTAGGGCCCTTTGATTGACTCAAGCATGGGTTGGACATGAATATGAGTGGAACTGGATGGGTAGAAATAGGAGCTGCCTCGTATGGGGAAATAGACCTTCTGCAGTCACCTGTGACCTTATGGTCTTATATTCGTACGCAAAAACCACGAACCAGTGTCTGGCTGAAAGAGACACCAGACCACATAAGCTCACCTGCAGAACGTAGGCACGAAGGTGTCATGACACAATGTGAAGAATACAAATACAAAAGAACGAGACAGGACCGAAAACCAAGAAGAAGCACAGAAGAGGACCAACAAGCCCTAGAAAGGACTGGAGGGAAGCAACACCGGAAGACGACAGATGTTCCAATAATACGAGAAGATGCGAAAACCTTCCCGAACCTTCGAGAACACACAGAAGCAAGCACAAATCATTGAAGGCACATAATGCACAGGAGCACCCGAGACCAAAAGTCATGCAGAACCCCGAGAAGAGGGGAACATAACGGAGTAGTCAGGTCCCAAAGAAGAAGGGCGAGTAAACGGAGAAGAGGACCCACCGACAGGATGGAACTGACGGACCCAAGGGGACAAGGAACCGAACCCAGGGAGGGGCCGACGCTCAACAACTCGTGCGTAGAGGAGGGGGGGAAAGGAAACACTCAACTCCCCGTAACTGCAAGCCACCCTCAGAGGGTGGTCCAACGGGGTCCGAGGACTCCCCCAAGTCAGCCCCTTTCCAGCCCCAGGAACCCACATGGCAGGCCCCGGGGCCGAGCCGTCCCCCCAAAGCCCCAGCCTCACACGAAAAAGCCGGGGCAGCCTCGGGGCTTCCAGGGAGAAAATCACCTAGTGCGTTGCCACCACCTGAACTTTACATGCAATGCCCATGCTGCCTGCACCCGCATAGTCAGCATAAGACTGGGTAACCGAGTCACAAACAAGCAACAAAACTCACAGGACTCCGGGCCGAAGGTGCCACCGACCCCACAGGCAGCAGACGGAGGCAAAAACAGGGAGAATCACTTTGAGACAAGGGGACAGAGCAACCCTTGAACTCGCACAAAGCGAGGGAGAACTCCAGGGTCATATCCATCGGACCCACGCATGCCCATGGGTATTCCCAGGGTCTCGAGATGGAACTCATGCTCAGGGAAGCCCAGGCAGGGTACTGCTAACCGGCGCCAAAGTCTACTAAATAACTTTCTAAGAACTGAATCCCCGGGACAAGTACACTCATGGGGTCCTAGCAGGGGGAACTACCAGAAGAAGGACGAGTACACAGGGGGCAAGAACCAAGCCAGACCCCCCCCCCCAAACAGGCAGGCAGGCAAAAAGAAGAAAACCCCGCAAGAGGACAGCTTGCCCAGGTGGAACAGAGCCGGCAGTACCCCGCGCCCCTACTAGTGCAAACTGCCCCTTACCCTAAGGCGAACAAGGGAGACAGAAAACACTAGCACACAAAGGGCGACCGAAAACCAAGCAGTAAACGGCCTAGCAGGGGCAGAACCCAAGGAACTTGTGGAAGGTGGCCCCAAGCACAGTACTTACAGGGCACCTAGGGAAGGAAGCCCTAGGTGCATGCAGCCTGAGTACTGGAGAATCACTCCTGGCTCACGCACCACCTAGAAGACAGTCATCACACACAACCGTTGCCTATAGTATCAGCCTCAGAACTGAGAGAGGGAATGCCGGCGCAGGGGTCTGTGGCTCCCCCTTTTCCCTCCCGGGGAGGGGGGAGCTGTGCAGACAGTGACGCGGCAATGTGTGACGTCATACTAGTTTGCTCGTTTCTGTTCGGGGAGTTCTCCACTTGTTCTGCTTTTTGTAGCAATTTTCACCAGAATAGGGGTTTGTTTTGGGATGCTTACCTTTCTGGGTGCCTGACCAGGTTGGTGGCAGACAAAGAATGCTTCCAACCACATGGGGGTTTCTATAGGCCATTGAACCCCGTGCCTCTTCTGAGGGGGGTAGGTTCTGGCTCGTGGTCCCTGGTAAGCCCACAGAACTCCATACACATGACTGATGCCAAAGTCTGACACTAGCGTATCATCCCAGATAGCTCCTGGGAGCCGACGAAGCTCTCCCCAGAAAGAGGCGTTGACAAAGCAATCTTCGGGGGGTGTCTGCTCCACTCGAGCTGTTAGGCGTGAGTTGCCATAAAGATATTATTACCTAATTATTTCAATGTCTCTGAATGATTTCTTCTAATTTTTTTTACAGTAATATTATTCAAAAGTGTGTTGTGTGATATATTTATATATGTAATAAAATGTGTGAATCATCACTATACTCAAAAGTATTGTGATCATATTAGTGATTCAATTATGTTCATAAAACAAATAGTTTTGCTGTTATTATACTATATACACAGGTTACAAAGGTATACAGGTATACACAGGCTATTACACTATATACACAGGTGGCCACACACAACTGATGCTCCCTCTCTCCCTCACTGGTTCAAGGCAAGATGCACCGACATTCTTCCTTCAAGTATACTGTTTGTGGTGTTATTACACTATATACACACACACACATTATATATTAGTATCTACATGTTTTGTTCACCATAATTGTTCAACTAAGCTTTTATAGTGCCCAAAGAGCATAGTGGGCACCCAAACATACCATGACAAGTCATGCAGATGATGCCACTTCCTTCACCAAAATGGCTTCTCCCAACACTCCTTTTGTTGTTATTACACTATATATATATACATGTTATATATAAGTATCTACATTTGTGTTTGTCACCTCACCTCACCTCACTCGCCAACATTCTCCCACCATACTGTTTTTGCTTTTATTCAATATATAGACGCTATATATAAGTATCTGCATGTTTTATTTACCATAACAAACCACTAAGCTGGTATAGTAAGTGCAGACAGCAACAGGTGGCCACACAGATTTGGCAGACTACGTTACAGCCCTTCCACGCTCAACATTACTCCTTCCATAGCACAGCACAAATTATCACAACAATCCTCTTATTATCAGAATCCTGGTCATTTTTATCAGTCAGGGGTCTTCTGTAATACAATCAGCGCTAAATAATATCAGTTACATATATTTTTGACATTTTTAGGCGATGCTATGGTCACAAGCTGAACAGCAGTGCTGTGAGCTCATGCTGCGTGCACCAGCCTTGGTAGGTCACTCGGTACTGAGGCTTTCACACCCGAGAATGTTGTCCACGATTTTTTTTTTTAAATGGAGTCTGTTTACAAGAGCCCTGAGGAAGATGATGTGAACCCTGTGTAGCCGCGGGCCGTTTAAATCTTGCGCAGTACTCCAAAATGTCATATGAAAGGGTGCGCACTTTTGCGTCAGTTACTCAATACGTCATATGAAGTGTTGTGTAGTTTAAGGGTTAATTCACAAATTGATTCTTACCTTAACAAGCCCTATGAGTTGTTCTCCTGGTTCATGGAAGAGAAGAACTTCACAGTGAAGCTTTAGCCGGTGGTCGACATCGGCAAAGTCTTCATACGAGTATCGGATGGGATTGGAAATCCTGTCAATGCCCTCGACTTCTGTAACTTCCTCCCACCACAGCCAGTAGTAGCCTAGAAACATATGATTAGACACTAATAACAAATGTAATATAAGAAAATACTATTGCATAAAAAAACAGCGTTGAACGTAATGAAACCCCATTTTCTGGGCGAGTCCTGGAGGCTCCCTGGAGGTATCCAGGCTGAATGGATATGAATAACTTTCTGGCATCAGTCAATATTAATATTTTTGGGGGTGTGGAACGGATTAATTCAATTCCCTTTATTTCTTATGGGAAAAATCGTTTCGACTTACGATATGTCTGGGAACGGATTACCATTGTAAATCAAAGCCCCACTGTACATTGGTTGATACAAAAAAGTTCTTAGAGGTTATGCATCTCTTGAAGCTCCTCTGCTTCCGGACAGGAATCGAGGATGCAGCAGGCCTTTTCCCTCTGGATTGCCACCGAGGTGCTGAAACAAAAAACTGGCAGCCCTTGGGTCTCTGGTGACATGAATGAGCCTGGAGCCCAATTTCTTGAGAAAACCCAATGCACTCTTACCCGAGGGGCCATGCGTCTCAGATGCTATGGGAACAAAGGTGTATTGACCTTCCAATCGCCTGTAGTTGGCTGATTTTGCTATTTCCCTGTGGTTGGCCACCCCACCTGCTTATTCACCACCATAGTGTACATAGGTGTCAGCCAGGGGTGGATACATGTGTGTAGTCCCACACCAACTGTTTGCCCCTTTTCCAAGGGTATAGTGATGCCATCAGGGTGAAGTGCGGAGTCATCCGGGTTTTGGTCCCCTAGGATGCGAGGTTCTCTCTGCTGAACACTGAGCTGAGGCAAGGTTCCTCATGATGAAGTCATTGACCTCGTTGTGTCTTGCATGCTAGCCCTTTGTGCTTCCACAATGCAACCCATGCAGTCCATATTGGTCAGCTTTCACCCTGTTACAAATACACTTGTATTCAATGTGAATTGGGGGCACCAATGCAGAGGGCCACTGATACATGAAGGGATTCTGGATTTAGATGTGTGCCCATTGCCCATTTTATATATTTATTTATATAAATAAATTTAACCACAACCAGGTCCTAGTGGTATTCAGGCAAAACGTAGGAGAGAGAGTACCCCAGAGAAAACATCACTGAATGATGTGATAATGGAAGGGGACTCCCCTTCCAAACAGTAAAACTCTCCTCCTCCCCCCCCCCCCCCCCCCCCATCACCATCTTCCATATGCCATCAAGAGCCTTCCATGAAGGTAAGATAAACTTCGGTACTGTATTGTAGTTAGAAAAAACATTGTATTCAGTATAAAATGTATTTATATGTTAATATTTTGAAAAGTGGGGAACGGATCAATTCAAATCCCTTTATTTCTTATGGGAAAAATCGCTTCAACTTGCGATCTGTCTCTGGGAACGGATTAGCATCGTAAGTCGAGGCCCCATTGTATATATATATATATATATATATATATATATGTTATGTATGTATGTCCTTCTGTTTGCCAATGTATGCCTCACCATCCCTCCAAGGAGGGACAAATCACTTGCTTCCTCGGTCCTGAGGGTGATAAATGAATGCCCAAGGGGGGATAACCTAGTTCGCCTGCCTCTCCGAGCAAAACACACCCACCGCAGAAATGGTAACAACAACATACCGGAAATGTACAAAATTAGAGCACAAATCACCAAGAAAATTGAAGAGGGAAATACCACAAGTGCTATTAAGAGCCCTCACCAGTGACGAGAAAATTGCTCCTCGAAACTCAGCCACAGCACGAGCCCTGCAAAGCAAGCACCCACCCAAAGCCCCTCATGGCGACATCATCATTCCGCCATCAGCCGACACCATTTCAGACCCATTAACCGTTGGTGAATTTGAGGTCTACAAAGCAGCCCTTTCTTTTCCACCTGGGTCAGCAGGTGGCTTTACAGGGTTAAAACCTCAACACATCAAGCAAATGTTAAATCCTGTGGTTGGTGATGCTGCACAAGATCTTATGGAACTCACAAGGTATGTCAACATGTGCCTGGCTGGTGATATACCCAAGGTCATCAGGCCCCTCTTTTTTGGTGCCTCCCTCTGTGCTCTCAAAAAGAAGGATGAAGGAATCAGGCCAATCGCTGTTGGCAACACTCTCCGACACCTGATTGCCAAGGCTGCTACGAGGGTTGTCAGCCAGCAAGTGGCTGAATTGCTGAAACCAATCCAGCTAGGATTTGGAATCCCCCAAGGCTGTGAAGCGGCTGCCCATGCAGCACGAGCATACATACACATTTCTGATGAAAAGGCCCTGCTCAAACTGGACTTTAAGAATGCCTTCAACATGGTCAAAAGAGATGCAGTACTTTGTGCCGTACATCGCCATTTCTGGCCTCTCTACCCGTTCATACTGTCGTGCTACAGTGGTGAGTAAAAACTGCTCTTTGGTGAACATGAAATCAGATCATGTGAAGGTGTTGAGCAAGGTGATCCTCTTGCTCCCCTTCTCTTCTGCTTAGTCTTAAAAGAAATCACCGAAAGCTTGTCCAGCGAGTTCAACATCTGGTTTTTGGATGATGGCACTATAGCTGGCACCGTAGACCACCTCTTGGCAGATATCAGGAAAATAAGGGAGCAAGAAGTAAGCCTGGGTCTCGTCCTGAACCCTTCCAAGTGTGAAGTAGTTTCCTCCAACCCAGACATCGTAGCTAGAATAAGGTCTGCCTTGCCTGGAGCCCATGTCATTAGGGCCAAGAACAGCACCCTCCTTGGAGCCCCCCTCGGGTCTAATGTCATTGAGGAGATCCTTGACAAGAAAATCGCAGACCTTAGGAGGATGGAAGACAGAATAGGTGACATCGATGCCCACGATGCTTTTTATCTCCTCACCAAATGTCTATCCCTTCCGAGGCTAACCTACTTTCTGAGGTGCGCCCCATCTTACGACAACAGAAAGCTTGAAGAGTATGACCTCTTACTGAAGACCATGTTGGAAAAAGTTGTTAACCTCTCCCTCAACGAATGCCAGTGGAAACAAGCCACTCTTCCTGTTAGGCTTGGTGGCTTGGGTGTCCGCACCGCCACCCAAATTGCTGTCCCAGCCTTCCTGTCTTCCTCCTCAGCATCAGATGACCTGGTTAAGGAAATTCTACCTGACACCCCGAGTGATGTAGCAGAGATACAGGACCCTCACTACACGGAATGCGACACGAAATGGGGTGCCATGGCAGACCCAGCACTCGGACCAGCCATGCCGAAAGCCAGAAACAATCCAGTTGGGACAGCCTCATTGTAGACAAAGAAGCCATAGCTTTGCTGGAGGCAGCAACAACCCCCAGTGATCGTGCCTGCCTCACAGCTGTGCAGGCTCCCCATGCAGAGGACTTCCTTTTGGCAGTCCCCATGTCTGCGACAGGCACACGTCTTGATCCGCAGGAGCTCCGTATTGCAGTCGCTCTCCGACTTGCTGCCTCTATCCACACTTTTCATAGGTGTATTTGCGGCGAGGCAGATGCTGACGAATATGGATTGCATGGCCTGCACTGTGGAAAATCGAGTGGTCGGCACACTAGACACGACAAAGTCAATGACATCATTAAAAGAAGCCTTGCCTCTGCTCAGTGTCCAGAGGAGAGAGAGCCCCGCAACCTACTGAACCGTGACTCTGTTAGCTTTGCCAGCCGACCAGACGGAATCACACTGCGTCCGTGGAAGAGTGGCAGACAGTTGGCATGGGACTATACTTGCGTATCCACCCTGGCAACCACATACATCAACCCCTCTGCCGGCACAGCAGGAGCCGCGGCGACACACACAGAAAGACAAAAGTCAGCCAAGTACAGGCAATTAGATCATCGGTACAACTTCGTTCCAATAGGGTCTGAGACCCTAGGCCCATGGGGTGAGAGTGCAAGATGGTTTCTTAAGGATCTTGGTTCCAAGCTCATTGACACCACAAGATACCCTAGAGCGGCAAGTTTTCTCTTTCAGCGCCTCAGTGTCGCGATCCAGAGGGGAAATGCCCGCTGCATCCTCAGTTCCTACCCGGCGTTGGAGGAGTTCGAGGAAATCTACAGCCTCTAGGAAGCGAACTTTTTCTTGTGTCCTCTTAATGTTAATTTTTTGTATAAAATCAGATATATAACTGTATAACTTAACTGCGCCAACCGAGTATTCTCGGTCGCTGGGAAACTGCACCAACCGAGAAAACTCTTTTTGACTTTTCATAACCAATTCTAAATGTGTACGAGGTTGGTTGTGTACGAAATGGACTTTTAGGACCTCCAGTGAGAGGCAGCCATCTTGGAAAAAATTCCCAGAATGCCCTAGGGCTGCTGGCTAGGTTAGTACTGAATGAGCCACCATGGGTGGCGCACGCGCCTCTGGCTCCCAAACACCTGTCCGACGCGGTGTTGATAGATAATGCTCTGTTGGTGAAATTCAAACCTTATTGTTTGAAGAACATAAGGGTCATAATATTGGGGAAGCTAGGTGCAATAAAGACCTAACACAAAGGTCGGATGCAAGTGATACAGCACCTATGAGGACGATACAGCCAGCGCATCCAGTTGTAGCTCTGAGCGTCACCCTTGCAATCCTATGCTATTTATTTAGATGATACATAGATGAATCGTTTTCTGTGTTCAGTGATGATGCATCTGATACAAATAGCATAGAGGAACAGTGTTAGTGGCTTCCATGGTGGTGTTTTCCATAGATATTTTCAAGAATACCTGAATCTCTACCTAACTACTTGAGGTATGCTGAATCTTTTCTTGTGTGGGACCATACAAAGCGATCTTTTCAAGACTACCTTACAAATTGATCTTTTCCTATAATCTTTTCAATACTACCTTATGCTTTACAAGCTTGGCTACATACAACTTACAAGTACTAAAGCCAAGGGTGTACGTGAGTACGTTATTTGCAAGCACACAGAATGAAGAAACAGGAAGTGAAAATTTATCTGTACCTGGTGCACTGAGAGCGAAGTCGCGCTGTGTATCCATGGACTACTTCGTTGATTATTACTCACTTCTGAAGTACTGAGTGTGTAATACAGTGTGTTACTGTGTAAATAGTGTGTGAAACTGTACATATTGTAATTTTAGTGAATTTTTAACAGGTAATATTGTGACAATAAACATTTATTGTGGACACATTACTGACATATGTATCACAGTTCCAGGGAACATTATGAACGTTCTACTGTATACATATTGTAAAGGACACAAATATGCACCATATACGATAAAAAAATCAAATAAAACCGCATTGGAAATTACATAAAACAAATAATTGAAAATATATTTGTGGCAACACCCGGTGCTTGAATGGCCCGCGTGACTGTGTCTGGGTGATTCATCCATGGGCGACCAGGCCCTGATGACGTCATAGCGCACCTTGTCCATGTCCCCACATTGGCGCCAAAGTAAGTGGAATTTGGTATTTATTTTTACATAGACATGTTCAGGGAAGAGAATTTATCATTTTATGAAGAAAAAAGAATTTTTTGGGAACACTTTATATCATGCGCACCGGGGGAATTTCACAATAAATTCTGCACAGCACAGTGGTTAAATACTTTCTTATATTAATACATCTTCAGAAGGAGTGATTTAAAGGTCAAGTATTGGAAATATATAGGCAGGAGAGAGTGGTGGAGTGAGGTGAGGTACAATGACAAATGAATGGGAATTAGGTGGACCCAAATATGAGCCACATAAGAACTGTAGAAGGCCAATTAGCCCATATGATGCAGCTCCTATTCATACCCACCAATAGGCCCACACATGGATAATAAAAGCATAAGATAGTAAATATTTACAATGAATTAGTGAGACAAATATGTATCAATGATCCTACTCAAATCACCCTTTAATTGATCTATCACAAATGGATCTAAGTTATATAAACCACTGCTAATGTTCAAATTACTTTCTTTTGTAATCTGGACCAAAGCAGATTCAATTATGTTCCTGTTATAAGTGATTTTACAATTCGTTATTGAAGAAGCTATTTCCCAATCAATTTGGTGAGCATCATCTGACAGATGAACAAACAAAGCATTAGACATGTAAGACATGGCCAATGTGTGTGTGTGCGTGTGTGTAATTACCTAAGTGTAGTTACAGGATGAGAGCTACGCTCGTGGTGTCCCGTCTTCCCAGAACTCTGTCATATAACGCTTTGAAACTACTGACGGTCTTGGCCTCCACCACCTTCTCACTTAACTTGTTCCAACCGTCTACCACTCTATTTGCGAAGGTGAATTTTCTTATATTTCTTCGGCATCTGTGTTTAGCTAGTTTAAATCTATGACCTCTTGTTCTTGAAGTGCCAGGTCTCAGGAAATCTTCCCTGTCGATTTTATCAATTCCTGTTACTATTTTGTATGTAGTGATCATATCACCTCTTTTTCTTCTGTCTTCTAGTTTTGGCATGTTTAATGCTTCTAACCTCTCCTCGTAGTTCTTACCCTTCAGTTCTGGGAGCCACTTAGTAGCATGTCTTTGCACCTTTTCCAGTTTGTTGATGTGCTTCTTAAGATATGGGCACCACACAACAGCTGCATATTCTAGCTTTGGCCTAACAAAAGTCATGAACAATTTCTTTAGTATATCACCATCCATGTATTTAAATGCAATTCTGAAGTTAGAAAGCATAGCATAGGCTCCTTGCACAATATTCTTTATGTGGTCCTCAGGTGATAGTTTTCTATCTAGAACCACCCCTAGATCTCTTTCTTTATCAGAATTCTTTAAAGATTTCTCACATAATATATAGGTTGTGTGGGGTCTATGTTCTCCTATTCCACATTCCATAACATGACATTTATTAACATTAAATTCCATTTGCCAAGTGGTGCTCCATCTACTTATTTTGTCCAGGTCATCTTGAAGGGCATGACAATCATCTAAATTTCTTATCCTTCCTATTATCTTAGCATCATCAGCAAACATGTTCATATAATTCTGTATACCAACTGGTAGATCATTTATGTAGACAATAAACATCACTGGTGCAAGAACTGAACCCTGTGGTACTCCACTTGTGACATTTCTCCATTCCGATACATTCCCTCTGATCACTGCCCTCATTTTTCTATCAGTCAGAAAATTTTTCATCCATGATAGAAGCTTACCTGTCACTCCTCCAATATTTTCCAGTTTCCAGAACAACCTCTTATGTGGAACTCTGTCGAAAGCCTTTTTTAGGTCCAGATAGATGCAGTCAACCCAACCATCTCTTTCCTGTAATATCTCTGTGGCTCGATCATAGAAACTGAGTAAATTCGATACACAGGATCTTCCAGATCGAAAACCATACTGTCTGTCTGATATTATATCATTTTTCTCTAGGTGTTCTACCCATTTAGTTTTGATTAGTTTTTCCAATACTTTCACTATTACACTTGTCAATGATACAGGTCTATAATTGAGGGGGTCTTCCCTGCTGCCACTTTTGTAGATTGGAACTATGTTAGCCTGTTTCCACACGTCTGCTACGATTCCTGTACACAGGGATGCCTGAAAGATCAGGTGAAGTGGAATGCTGAGCTCAGATGCACATTTTCTCAGAACCCATGGTGAAACGCCATCTGGGCCAGCTGCTTTGTTCTTACCGAGCACCTTGAGCATTTTTTCCACTTCGTCTCTAGACACCTCTATGTGCTCTATGTTGTTCTCTGGAATTCTTATTGTATCTGGTTTCCTAAAGATCTCATTTTGTACAAACACACTTTGGAACCCCAAAGCTTGCTTAGCTAAATGAACTTGGAATTCAGTTCCTGAGCCCCTTATGTACTCTGTTACCTTCTTCCACTCCCACCCACGAGACGGGCACGGGGGTCCACTCCCACCCACGAGACGGGCACGGGGGTCCACTCCCACCCACGAGACGGGCACGGGGGTCCACTCCCACCCACGAGACGGGCACGGGGGTCCACTCCCACCCACGAGACGGGCACGGGGGTCCACTCCCACCCACGAGACGGGCACGGGGGTCCACTCCCACCCACGAGACGGGCACGGGGGTCCACTCCCACCCACGAGACGGGCACGGGGGTCCACTCCCACCCACGAGACGGGCACGGGGGTCCACTCCCACCCACGAGACGGGCACGGGGGTCCACTCCCACCCACGAGACGGGCACGGGGGTCCACTCCCACCCACGAGACGGGCACGGGGGTCCACTCCCACCCACGAGACGGGCACGGGGGTCCACTCCCACCCACGAGACGGGCACGGGGGTCCACTCCCACCCACGAGACGGGCACGGGGGTCCACTCCCACCCACGAGACGGGCACGGGGGTCCACTCCCACCCACGAGACGGGCACGGGGGTCCACTCCCACCCACGAGACGGGCACGGGGGTCCACTCCCACCCACGAGACGGGCACGGGGGTCCACTCCCACCCACGAGACGGGCACGGGGGTCCACTCCCACCCACGAGACGGGCACGGGGGTCCACTCCCACCCACGAGACGGGCACGGGGGTCCACTCCCACCCACGAGACGGGCACGGGGGTCCACTCCCACCCACGAGACGGGGACGGGGGTCCACTCCCACCCACGAGACGGGGACGGGGGTCCACTCCCACCCACGAGACGGGCACGGGGGTCCACTCCCACCCACGAGACGGGCACGGGGGTCCACTCCCACCCACGAGACGGGCACGGGGGTCCACTCCCACCCACGAGACGGGCACGGGGGTCCACTCCCACCCACGAGACGGGCACGGGGGTCCACTCCCACCCACGAGACGGGCACGGGGGTCCACTCCCACCCACGAGACGGGCACGGGGGTCCACTCCCACCCACGAGACGGGCACGGGGGTCCACTCCCACCCACGAGACGGGCACGGGGGTCCACTCCCACCCACGAGACGGGCACGGGGGTCCACTCCCACCCACGAGACGGGCACGGGGGTCCACTCCCACCCACGAGACGGGCACGGGGGTCCACTCCCACCCACGAGACGGGCACGGGGGTCCACTCCCACCCACGAGACGGGCACGGGGGTCCACTCCCACCCACGAGACGGGCACGGGGGTCCACTCCCACCCACGAGACGGGCACGGGGGTCCACTCCCACCCACGAGACGGGCACGGGGGTCCACTCCCACCCACGAGACGGGCACGGGGGTCCACTCCCACCCACGAGACGGGCACGGGGGTCCACTCCCACCCACGAGACGGGCACGGGGGTCCACTCCCACCCACGAGACGGGCACGGGGGTCCACTCCCACCCACGAGACGGGCACGGGGGTCCACTCCCACCCACGAGACGGGTACGGGGGTCCACTCCCACCCACGAGACGGGTACGGGGGTCCACTCCCACCCACGAGACGGGTACGGGGGTCCACTCCCACCCACGAGACGGGTACGGGGGTCCACTCCCACCCACGAGACGGGTACGGGGGTCCACTCCCACCCACGAGACGGGTACGGGGGTCCACTCCCACCCACGAGACGGGTACGGGGGTCCACTCCCACCCACGAGACGGGTAGGGGGTCCACTCCCACCCACGAGACGGGTACGGGGGTCCACTCCCACCCACGAGACGGGTACGGGGGTCCACTCCCACCCACGAGACGGGTACGGGGGTCCACTCCCACCCACGAGACGGGTACGGGGGTCCACTCCCACCCACGAGACGGGTACGGGGGTCCACTCCCACCCACGAGACGGGTACGGGGGTCCACTCCCACCCACGAGACGGGTACGGGGGTCCACTCCCACCCACGAGACGGGTACGGGGGTCCACTCCCACCCACGAGACGGGTACGGGGGTCCACTCCCACCCACGAGATGGGTACGGGGGTCCACTCCCACCCACGAGACGGGTACGGGGTCCACTCCCACCACGAGATGGGTACAGGTCCACTACCACCCACAAGAATGGAACAGGATCCTCTACCACCCACACAATGGGTATGGGGTTGCATAATAAATGAACAAAACAAATGAAAGTGATATGTTAAGTCTAAGATAATTACACACACAAATCCTAATAGCACGATGCACCAAATGAACAAATCCACAAGTGCCGTAACGAGGGTATGAACATACGTCCGAGAGGATCCCAGACGCTGCCGTGACCCTCGTCACGGCCCTTTTGGATTTGTTCCAAGATGATGATAACAATTGCACAGAAAAATAAAAAGAGTAACTCACCTGTAAGAGTATGCAAGAGAGACTGAACCCACGAAGATATACTTCGTGGTGTGCTGTTTTCGTGAAATGTTATGTCATCCTGAATACTTGTCATTACGGCCTTGTGGTGAAGAGCAGGAAATGCAACTCCATTCTTTATGGTATCTGTTATAATAAAATGCTGTCTATGACTGGTGTCCTTATTAAAAAATTAATATATTATATGTTTTATATTTTAAAATTGCACATATTTAATATAACTTATTTTATTTAAAACTTCATTACACAAAATGGGTTACAACATTTGTTACATGCAAGGTACACAGCTAGTTGTCACAGGTTGTCGAGTTCTTCCAGCTCCTCAGATGGTGGACAGGAACCATGGATGCAGTGTGTTTCCTCTCTACAGTATATTACCACACTAAGTTCTGAAAGAAGCTGGCAGCTCTAGGGTCTTTTCTTGTTTCAATTAGCTAGAACCCAACTCCTAAAAACTAGTGGCATTTTTACTCAAGACACCAAGTGTGTCCGATGCAATAGGGACAAAATTGTAGTGGTGATCCAGATCTCTGTATTTATGTGACTTGGCTGCTTCCCGGTGTATGGCAGTGCTGCCTGGATGTGAAACACTGAAGTGAACACAGGTGATTACTCAAGTTGAAATGCACGTGTATTCCCACACCAACTGTCTACCATTCTTCCAGGGGTTCACTGTGATCCAGTCTAGATAACCAACAAGCTCATCAGAGTTGTAGGACATTAGGTAATAGAGTACTCTCTCTGCTGGACAACTGGCTATTGTGAAGCTCTTCTTAAAAATGTCATTTAACTCTCAGTGTCTTGCATGCCATCCTCCTGCGCTTTGGCAGAGCAGGCCATGCCGGCTGTACCTGTCAGCCACATTTTATATATTTTAAATTTTAAGGTTTATATATTTTATATAGCCTGAAAACTTTAAAGTTTTTGGTCTATAACTGTCTTTTTTCTTCATAACTATCTGTAACAATGTGGGGATTCTTTATTTTTAACAAATAGTATTGTGTTTTATTAGCCACGTATTTATATGAAGTTGTTAAATGTTGAAGTGACTATGTTTTGGCCTTCAGTCTGTTACCAAAGTACATTTCATAACTCTTCATATTTTGTGTGATTACAGCATCTTACTGTATAAGATTTTCTGTAATCACTGGGTTAAGTGATTATCCTGATGAGTAGCAATATTTACATAGTTCATTAAACCGAAGATGGTTAAGAAATAGCCAAGCACCTGTGCTACCTGATGCTGGTGTATGTCTCTCATAAGGTTGCAATACAGCCTTATTTTCCAGGACACATAATGGATTCAGGTGTCAAAATTTGTGTCCAGGAAGAATTTGATATATTTTCCAAAAGTCCAAAATTTTTGCATCCATCACTTAAAAATTATACACATATACATACATAATATATATTATAATTATATATTATATATATTAGTATATTTTGGTAGCAGTCTTTCTTGTAAATATATGTTGTTAAATATGACCGAAAAAGTAAGATTAATAATTCTAACACGAATTTTTTCAATATTTCTTATGTTTCTTTTTACTGTCGATGGTAATTGAAAAATCAATTCTCCAAAATTCATTTTTATTTCTAGTCTGACGCGACGCTTGAACGCGTTTTGTAATAACTTATTACATTTTCAAAGACTTTAGTTTACACACACACAACTGTAACCTGAAAACACTAAACATTTTTTTTACTTATGCTAACACTTAAACAACTTGTCTTATATACTCGCATTTGGGGTGAGGTGATATGTTGCAACAGTTCTGGATGAGGTGAACAAACTTTTGACCAACACAAGACAGAACATGGAACATTGGGTATTAATTGGATAAATGAGAGGGAAGAATGGAAGTAACTGCAAAGGGCCTATTGGCTCATACTTCCTCTTGATGCTTCTATATTGGTACAGAGTCTTGAAGAGGGTAGAATATAGTTGTGCAATAATTGGCTGTTGATTGCTGGTGTTGACTTTTTGTTGTGTAGTGTGTGACGATAATCTCCTTCAAGAGATTGAGCCTGCTCTTCCCTCCAAAAATACGTCGCAACAAATATATAAAACTACTATGGAAGAAATGTCCAACAACGACAACACCACCAGCAAGGTTTGCCAGAGCGCAAACGTATGCAGCCAGGGACACCTGCTCAGACTCAAACCGCCAAACTACCTGTCTTACTGCCGGCTCCTCGCTGATTGGTCGCCGGTCTGGCTGCAACTGCACTCACCCCCCCCATACTACTTGATGTCTGGGGCCGCCACGACCTCAGTCCTCAGAATATTCCGTGCTTTCACAGTTAACACTTCTCCCTGCTAGACGTAAGCTTTGGCGTACGTGTACTGAGAGAGGTGATAGCTTAAAGCCAATATTCCAGCACCTCTCATTTTTGTATATTGCACTTCTTGTTATTTTGCTCACTTGTCTTAACGTAACTTTTCATTGTGTCATTTAATTATTCTTATTATTTTGATTGATTGATTTTATTATACGAATTTGTTTGTCCATTTTATACATGTTTTGTTTATTTAACGTAATTAAAATTTCATTGTTAAAGTTTACTTGTGTTTTGTGTGTCTTCTCCTTACCTTACCACAGACGAAGTTCCAGATTTTCTATTTTTTTTAATACTATGTGACGAGGCCATACCCCTAGCTTTGAACAGCCGAACACCAACGCGTTACCGTCACATATTATATGGGGGCCTGTCCGGGATCTTCACTCAGGTACTGGTGCCAAGTGGTAATTTATGGTAAGCGTATTTAACTTTGTTAACGTAGCTTTACTATTTTTCATATTCAATTTTATTTTTTATAAGGTGCGGTGTATTGTGCATTACGAGAGTAACATATAGTGAAGGTGAGACAACTTTGGATTACGTGGTGACTGTAGGCCGCAGTCATACTCTTAATTGGTCATCTCTCCCTCCGTGTTATTACTCGTGTTTACCATCTTTGTCCCTTGGATATTTCTCATTTTTGACAGATCATCATATTGGTACCCTGGTACTGTGGTCTGCCCCGGGTCAAGAGTACCCAATCTTCTGCAATCTGACTGTAGGAGGACAAAGAGGGCCATAGTTCCTCTAGCTCGAACTGTAGTTGCTGAATTGGGACCTCAGCAGCAGTTCTCGTCACCAGTTGACACCTCGCACCCCTACACGTCAGTCAGAGATGATGATACATACAACGGTAGGGAATTAGCTTACTTTTTCAGAGCACAAAAGTTCGCTAATTCTGTAAGTATCATATTAAATTCAGTAGGAAAAACTTGCTTTATGTCCTATAGAGACTTGGCAAGGTATGCCTACATCCTTGGACTACCAATTTTACTTTTGAGACAATTAACTGTTTCATTTGTTTTCGAAACTCTGTTTCATCTGTTAGTAGGATTTTCTTGCCCTTATCCTCTTACATGAGTACCGGGTACAAGATTTCCTGCGCCCTTGATTTAATTTAATCATTTAACATCTTGCACTTAACTTTAATTGTTAAAGATCCCACAGGATAGGTATCAGTTGCCACGTTGTCCTGTTTCTGACATTCACTATTGAATATTCGTGTATATTTATTTGCTACTTTCACCATGTTTCGTCTCCAAGCTTTCCGTGCAAATCCAGCAGGTGAAATAGGGACTTTAAGTCGTGCCAAGAGGACTGAATTACAAACTCTTGCACATGAGTATCAACTAGAAGTTCCCTACCAAGCCAACAAAAATGACCTATACAACCTGTTGCTGGATTACTATTTAGAGCAAGGTAAGATAGACTCTGAAACTCATGAAACTTACTATATTACAGATAAAACTGATTTGGCGACGATGAAACTCAAACTAGAGCTGGCCAAGATTGAAGAACGAACAGCTGCCATACGGAGGGAAGAACAAGAACGAGAAATCATCCTCAGAGAACGCGAAGCTGCTTTGAGGAGAGACGAACAAGAACGCGAGGCCGCCTTGAGGAGAGAAGAACAAGAATGTGAGATTGCCTTACTCCAGGAGCGGGAACGCGTACGGCTTGAAACCAAACAACGCGAGTTGGAAATGCAACGCGAACATGACAAGCAACAAGCGACTCTGGCTCTAGAGTGTCGTCAACGCGAAATCGCCTTGGAAACTTCACACTTCACTCAACGCCAGCAAGCTACTGCCAATCTTCCCGTCAGTTTTAATATATCACATGCAAGTAAGTTAATGCCATCCTTTGTAGAAGCAGAAGTTGATGTGTTCTTTACCACCTTTGAAACCCTTGCTAATCAACTCAGTTGGCCTGTCGACCAATGGGCCACTCTTCTCAGAGTCCATCTTACAGGTAGAGCTGCAGTCACACTCAGTACTTTGGCGTCTGAGAATGACTACCACACTCTGAAACAAGCAGTGTTGGACGCCTACCTCCTCTCTACTGAAAGTTATAGAAGGAAATTCCGTGACCACCTGAAGGCAAGTACCACTACCTTCCTCGAGTTTGCTAACACGAAACGGAGGTATTTCATGAAATGGCTGGAAGCAGCACATGTCTCTACTTTTACAGAACTCGTCAACCTGATGCTTGTTGAAGAATTCTTGAGACGTGTGCCGCCTCCTGTCCGCCTCTACTTAGCAGATAAAGAAGAAACCGACTACCTGAAGTGTGCTAAGTCGGCTGACACTTACAGCCTCATCCACCGGCTGACACCCGAACCATCCTCCAGTAAGAAGTCGTGGTACAGTTACGAGAAAGTGAGCCCCGATCAAGCTGGTTCGCAACTGTACTGCAAGTATTGTAGACTCTATGGACATACCATAGACAAGTGTGGTAAGTCTCAATACAAGGGAACCACTGACCCACAAAAACCCAAACCAACTCCTCCTAAGTCCGGTAAGCCTGTGATGAATGTTGGTGTTAATGTCAATGATCTTTCTCTTTTCAGTAACCACCTGTATACTGGAACTGTCTCTGCCAACGGTTCAAATCCGGAGGGACGTTTCAAATTGAAGATCTTGAGGGACACAGCGGCTCTTCAATCGATCATCTTGAAGTCGGCTGTGCCCAACATCACCTACACCGGAGAAACTGTCTTCATCACTGACCTCACTGCTACCACTCCATACCCTCTCGCCAGAGTCCACCTGGATTGTCCCTACGTGAACGGAGAAGTCCAAGTCGCCGTCAGGGAAAAGCCTTTTCCCATGCCTGGAGTGCAACTTCTCCTAGGCAACGACTTGGCAGAAGACCTGCAACCGACCAACCTGATCGTCATGGACAAACCCCAGGTGTGTAACTCTGTGCCAAGTAACCCTATTCTAGAGTATGTTCCAGCAGAGGTTCAAGAGAGTGATGAAGTTTCTCCTCCGGTTCTCGTGACCACCCGTGCACAAGCCGCACGTCCACAGCCAGCTAACTCTACTGCTACCGCTGTCCCTCAAGACCCTCAGAAACTCCCCCCGCATCTGACCAAGTTGGAGTTCCGTAAGTTGCAGAGGGAAGATCTTACTTTAACACCATTGTTTTTCCAGGCTGAGACTCAACCCGACAGTATTCCTGGGTTCTTCCTAGAGAACGACTTGCTCTACCGCAGATATAGACCCAGTAAACTGAAGGAGAAGGACGATTGGGCCAACATCGAACAACTTGTGATTCCCACCAGCCTGCGGCCCACTATTCTACACCTGGCCCACGGAGCGCTCTCCCACTACGGCTTCAACAAGACTTACCATGGAATTCGTCAAGACTACTACTGGCCAGGTATGGTAAATAACGTCAAACAGTACGTAAAACAGTGTCATACATGTCAGATGGCAGGCAAACCGAACATCTCCATTCCCAGAGCGCCACTGATTCCCATACAGGTGCCTGCGGAACCTTTCCACAGACTCATAATAGACTGTGTTGGTCCTTTACCTCGGACCAGTTCAGGTAACGCCTACATCCTAACCATCCTGTGTCCTACCACCAGATTTCCCATAGCAGTTCCAGTGAAGAACATCACGGCTGCTACGGTTATAAAACATCTATTGAAGATCTTCACTCAATACGGATTTCCCAGGGAGATTCAGAGCGACTGTGGTACCAACTTCACCAGTGATCTCTTCAAAAGGACACTGGAGGAGTTCCACATCAAACAGGTATTGTCCAGCCCCTATCATCCTGCTTCACAGGGTTCTCTTGAACGTAGTCATCAGACTATCAAAGCACTCTTGAAAAAGTTTTGTAGTGAAACCTCGAAGGATTGGGATAAGCAGATTGACCTTATAATGTGTATTTACAGAAGTCTCCCCAATGAGTCCCTAGGAGTATCTCCTTATGAGATGCTCTACGGCCGTAAGTGCCGTACTCCCCTTAAGGCTTTCAAAGACTCTCTCAGAGATGCCACCTTCAGTGAGCATCAGAATGTGCCCCAGTTTCTTCAAAACCTTCAACACATTCTAGAGAGAGTCCACCGTTTTGCCCATGATAATCTATTGAAAGCCCAGGAGAGAATGAAGACTCATTACGACCAGACCAGCAAAGTAAGAAAATTCAAGCCGGGAGACTTCGTCCTTGCATACTTCCCTATCCCAGGTTCACCTTTACAAAACAGGTTTTCAGGACCCTACCGCGTCAAAGAGTGCAGGAATAACAACAACTACGTAATAGAGACTCCAGATAGGCGGCGGAAGGCCCAGCTGTGCCACGTCAACCTCCTGAAGCAATATACAGTAATGGTACTCCTCCCACTGTCCTGATTAACTGTTCTACCTTCACAGAACCCTACATCCACAGTGAGACCTTTCCAGCTTCTCCTCCCGAAAGCACTGACAAGGAGTCAGCGCTTTCTAATTCCGAAATCCTTAATGATCTTCCCAAATGCTTTCAGGATAATAATCGTGCTCCTTTGCCCTATTCTAATTCCACTCTCACCTCGTCAGATAAGCCCTTCATCCTCCATGTCGACGCCAGTGGTACCGACGTTGGTGGTGTCGCGATGCAGCAACGAGGGGAGGAGAATACACCTGTCAGCGACTACTGCTACAAGGAACTACGGAACAATTGGCAAGGAGCTACTCTTCATCATCCTGAAGCTCCAGCACTTCACTCCACACCTGAAAAGTGCTCGGTCCACCATCAACACGGACCACACCACCCTACACCTCCTGCAGCACGCCCACTTCTCATCTCAACGTCTTCTACTATGGGCTTGCTAACTGCAGAAATTCAACCTGGAGACACGCTATACCAAGATTCCGACAATATCTTAGCCAATGATCTCTCCAGAGTTTATGAAGTAGAAGCTGACTCCATCCATTACTCCACCACATAACGACGTACTTCTTCCAGAACCGCAGGCTTCGGGGGAGAGTTGTGACGATAATCTCCTTCAAGAGATTGAGCCTGCTCTTCCCTCCAAAAATACGTCGCAACAAATATATAAAACTACTATGGAAGAAATGTCCAACAACGACAACAACACCAGCAAGGTTTGCCAGAGCGCAAACGTATGCAGCCAGGGACACCTGCTCAGACTCAAACCGCCAAACTACCTGTCTTACTGCCGGCTCCTCGCTGATTGGTCGCCGGTCTGGCTGCAACTGCACTCACCCCCCCCATACTACTTGATGTCTGGGGCCGCCACGACCTCAGTCCTCAGAATATTCCGTGCTTTCACAGTTAACACTCCTCCCTGCTAGACGTAAGCTTTGGCGTACGTGTACTGAGAGAGGTGATAGCTTAAAGCCAATATTCCAGCACCTCTCATTTTTGTATATTGCACTTCTTGTTATTTTGCTCACTTGTCTTAACGTAACTTTTCATTGTGTCATTTAATTATTCTTATTATTTTGATTGATTGATTTTATTATACGAATTTGTTTGTCCATTTTATTCATGTTTTGTTTATTTAACGTAATTAAAATTTCATTGTTAAAGTTTACTTGTGTTTTGTGTGTCTTCTCCTTACCTTACCACAGACGAAGTTCCAGATTTTCTATTTTTTTAATACTATGTGACGAGGCCATACCCCTAGCTTTGAACAGCCGAACACCAACGCGTTACCGTCACAAGTGCCTCGCAGATGTCAAGCCGCCTGCTATCGCTGTATGTATCGATTTCTGTGTTGTTTGTTAAGACTTCTCTGGTGATGGTCTAGTTGTGGGAAGAAATTATATGTTCCTTGATGGAGCCCTGTTGCTTATGCATTGTTAATCACCTGGAAAGAGATGATGTTGTCTTGCCTATATACTGAGTTCTTTGGGGCTTACAGTCCCCAAGTGGGCATTTGAAGGCATAGACGACGTTGGTCTCCTTTAAGGCATTCTGCTTTGTGTCTAGAGAGTTTTTCCATGAGTAGGTTGGCCGTTTTTTTGGTGTTATAGTAAATCGTCAATTGTATCTTCTAATTTTTGTCTGTAGGGATAACGTTCCTATTAACAATATCTTTCGGGACCCTTTCCTCTGTTTTATGAGCTGTGGAAAAGAAGTTCCTGTAAAATAGTCTAATATGGGGTACAGGTGTTGTGTTAGTTGACTGTTCAACTAACAAGTTGACTAATGTGCTTTGACCATTACCACTCCTGTGAGCCATTCCCTTTTGCCACCTTACTTTTCCTGAAGTACAAATACAGTTTGGAATTTTTTGTTAGCATATTTGGATTTTTTTTTTGGCAGATCTGGAACTTTTTTGTTGGCAGATTTGAAATTTTTTGCTAGTGGTTTCGGAATTATTTTTTGGATTTGGATTTTTTGTTGGTGAATTTGATTTTTTTTTATTGGTAGTTTGGGAATTTTTATATTGACGAATTTGACATTTTTATATTAGCGGATTTGGATTTTTTGTCGGTAGATTTTGGCCCCCCTTTGCAGAGAAGCAAAGAGTAGGTGACACTGTCACCCCACTAGGATAGCATCCCGAAAATCAGTGAACCAAAACAGACCACTACTTAATTCAAGGATACTGAAGCTTTGAAATTACCAAACTCACTCTCCAAACAATGTAAACATATGTTCAAATCTCTCAAAACCATCATGTGTGGCTTTGTAACTACTGGAGACTAGACAGGAAGCCTCTTAGGTTTATCAAGGTCCCCTAAGTCAACTACAGGTACTGATATTCCCCAAGATGTAATCCATAACATTTGTCCAATTCCCTTGGGTACATATTTACTCTTAGGTGAACAATAAGCATCGGATAGAAGGAAACATGGCCTAAATGCTTCTCCTGCCATAGGAACCAAACCCAGGACCTTTCAGCTGTGACCTGATTGCACTGACTACTGTCCATACAACAAAATACATGTGCATTATTACATACTGTATAAGATAGGAATTAACACTTTCGCGCTATCTGAACGCGCCGGCGCGTCCGGTTTCGTCTAACGTAAACGCATAGTGGACATAAAGTTATGTCAACTTTTAAAATATTTGTATAAAATTAAATTTTTATCCGATTTACTTTGGGTTTGTTTTAAACTGCGCGCTATGAGGCTCTCTTTCTCACCACTAGGCTGCATGGTACAATAAGTTCATGAAAGGTGTGGATAACTTCGATCAAATGGTATTTTGTCCCAAACGGGTTGCAGGTGGGTGACTTTAGCCGTTTATACTAGTAATGCTTCCCCCATATCATATATTATATGCATATGTCTGTTTAGGGAATTTTATTCCGATCAATATACAACCAAAAATAACTGTGTGCAACAAGTATAAACTTGACAAACATAACAAAAGTAAAAACATTTCGTGTGTGTTTGACGCTCACTGATATGTTCCAGCGTTGTTTTATATTTGGCGCTATTCTAACTTACGCTTTGTTGATATTTTTTACCTATGGGCACATAGAACATTCTATTGCGAACACATTGACACAAAAATGAATGACGTACATAGAAAATTAATGTCATGAGAGTGAAATAAGTATAAACTTTCAAAGCGCCGTGCGTCGTCCCGTCACCGATACCGGGTAACAATTTCACCACTTCCCACACTCTTGCGGGCGGGCCGCAATCATTATTCTACGCTTATATTCATATCACCGTGTTGGGAATTTTATTGCGAGTCCATTGATACCAAAATTAACGCTGTAGAACAAGTGTGGAGGTGATTACAATCCCAAGAGTAAAAACATTTTGTTGCTGATGGGCGCTCATGGCGAGTCATCTTCGTAGTTATTTATTTGGTGCTGGTATGTATCCCTATACGTTTCGTGACTTATTTTACTGATGTTCTTCTAGAGAAATTTATTGCGAACACGTTGGTACCAAAATGAAATACGTAGCATGAGAACTAAGGTCAGAAGAGTAAAAAGAGTATACACATTTTTGTTTTTACGCTTAAGCGATAAAAACGCAGCGCGCACATTCGGTTGGCTGAGTGACCTTTGCGGAGAGCGCGAAAGTGTTAAGGAACTGCCGGAGGCCTATTGACCCATATAAGGCAGCTAATATTTATAGCTATTGAAACTCAATCATATTCATGTCTAACCTATGCTTAAAACAATCACGTGATAAGACAACTTACTCACACATCTGAAAATAAAGGGAGTGATGATGTTTCCTGGCCAAAGGTGTTCTTGTATTTTCCTTAACCTTACCTATACTAGCACTGCTTGAGCTAAGATGGGGCGAAGTGCCAAGTGAAGAAGGAGACGCTCCTGCCATTGCTACTGGAAGGGAGCTCTCAGCTTTCTGGTATATGGTATTTGACAAATCTGCAGGAACATAATACAAATGAGTAACATGTGATAATCTTCAGAGAATGTGTAATTACCTAAGTGTAGTTACAGGATGAGAGCTACACTCGTGGTGTCCTGACTCCCCAGCACTCTTTGTCATATAACGCTTTGAAATTACTGATGGTTTTGGCCTCCACCACCTTCTCACCTAACTTGTTCCAACCGTCTACCACTCTGTTTACAAAAGTTAATTTTCTTATGTTTCTCCAGCAGCTTTGTTTCTTTAGTTTAAATCTATGACCTCTTGTTCTTGAAGTTCCTGGTTTCAGGAATTCTTTCCTATCAATTTTATAGATTCTTGTTACTATTTTGTACGTAGTGATCATATCGCCTCTTTTTCTTTTATCTTTTAGTTTTGCATATTTAATGTCTCTAACCTCTCCTCGTAGCTCTTGTCTTTCAGTTCTGGGAGTTATTTTTTAATTTTTTTGAGATATATACAAGAGTTGTTACATTTTTGTACAGCCACTAGTACGTGTAGCGTTTCGAGCAGGTCCCTGGAATTCGACCCCCATGAAGAATTGTTTTTACAACCAAGTACCGATTTTACTGTTGAGTTAAACAGAGGCTACAGTTAAGGATTTGCGCCCAGTAAATCCTCCCCGGCCAGGATACGAACCCATGACAAAACACTTGCGGAACGCAAGGTGAGTGTCTTACCACTACATCATGGAGACTGGGACATAATATGGCATGCAAACTTAGTGGCATGTCTTTGCACTTTTTCCAGTTTGTTGATGTGCTTCTGCATATTCCAGCTTTGGTCTAACAAAGGTCGTGAACAATTTCTTTAGTATTTCTCCATCCATGTATTTAAAAGCAATTCTGAAGTTAGAAAGTGTAGCATAGGCTCCTCGCACAATGCCCTTAATGTGGTGACAGTTTTCTATCTAGAACCACCCCTAGATCCCTTTCTCTGTCATCTTAGCATCATCAGCATACATGTTCATATAATTCTGTATTCCCTCTGGTAGATAGTTTAGGTAGACAATGAACATTACCGGTGAAAGAACTGAACCCTGTGGTTCTTCACTTCTGACATTCCTCCAATCCGATACATTGCCTCTGAATACGGAATGGCTTGGAGTTCTTGTGTTCTTCCACCAACTCCTCCACATCAGCACCATCCAACTCCAAACCCAATTGCTGACCCAGAGAAACAATTTCCTCAACAAGAGGCACTTCAGGTTCAGGCTCAAACCCCTCAAGTCTCCTTCTGCAACACATTCAGGCCACAGTTTTCTCCAGCCAGAGATCATGGTTCTTACAGTCACTTCTTGCCAGGCTTTATCAACAAGTTTTAAAGCACTATAAATGTTAAAATGGTTTTTCCAGAACTCTTTGAGGGTGAGGTTTGTGGCATCCGTCACTTCGACACATCTCCGTAAAAGTGCCCTTTCATAAAGTTTCTTAAAATTGGCAATGATTTTCTGGTCCATAGGCTGAAGTAGAGGAGTGGTGTTGGGAGGAAGAACTTTATTGTAACAAACCTAAATTCCTCATCCAATGAATCGTCCATTGGAAGCAGGGCCTTGAGTGGCAAACTGTTCTCCTGCAAATATTTTTTGATGGCAGGGCACACCACCAAATTCACCAACTCTGTAACAAAATTGCCTTGTCACCCATGCCTTAGCATTAGCCTTCCACATCACACACATTTTGTGTTTCTGCACATTATATTTTTTGAAAACCCTTGGATTTTCGGAATGATACACATGCAAGGGTTTAATTTTCAAATTGCCACTCACATTACCACACATCACAAGAGTAAACCAATTTCAAAGGCTTGTGTCCCGGCAATGACTTCTTGGTAATGTATGTTTTCTTTGGCAATCTTTCCCAGAATAGCCCTGTCTCGCCACAATTAAACACTTGTTGTGGTAGGTATGCCTCACTCTACACAAAATCTTTAAATTCGCCAATAAATCTTTCAGCCGCTGGTTTGTCTGAGCTGGCAGCCTCCCCATGCCTCACAACACTATGAATTCCACTTCTTTTTCTAAATTTCTCAAACCATCCCCTGCTCGCCTTAAACTCTCTCACTTCTGCATCACTCATTCCAGAAGTTTTCTTTAAAAGGTCTTCATGCAATTTTCTTGCCTTTTCACAAATGATGGCCTCCGAAACGCTATCACCCACTAACTCGTTGTTGTGTATCCAAATTAATAATAACTGTTCAACATCCTCAAGTGTTTGTGTTTCGTGATTATTGATACGCCTTTTGCCACTTTAGCACTCATAATGTCCTTTTTCTTAGCCAGTATGGTGGATATTGTTGACTGAGATTTGTTGTACTGCCTAGCCAGTTCACCTACCCGCACACCATCTTCATATTTACGAATGATCTCTTGTTTCTGCTCTATGGTCATTCTTACATGGGATCTCATATGTTGAGCCTTACCACTGACTTTCCTGGGACTCATGGCATGATATATAATAATTACTTTAATGTTCAAAATGTCAAAAATTACCACAAAAGCGGAATTTCTTATAGGCGCGATCGTCACTAAGCGGGCAGCTGTAGTAAACTGAGGCAGGTCGGCCGTGTGACCGGGAACCACGTGCTCAGTCAACCCGAACGTGTACCAACAAATATCAGAAGTTGATGACACCTTCAGATATCGAGTCGCATTTTTCGATGAAATTTACATCGTAACTCAAAATTATCGTAAGTATGGGCAATCTTATGTCGAGGTGCCACTGTACTAGATCTAGTACTGACGGAACATCCCCTTTCCTCATTCTTGTGGCCTGTTTGACGTGTTGATACATGAATGTCTCCAGGATGGGGTTTACAAATCTGCCTGTCTAAGTGCCCTCTGTTCTTGCCTAGTAGGCCTCCCAGTCTATTGCCTTAAAGTTAAAGTCCCTCAGTACCAACAATCGGGATTTATCTTCGTCAGCTCTTACCATAATCTCTTTCTTGACCTTATGAGGCCCCCTCGTTTGTCATCCAGTTCTTCCTTTGTCCATATGTTGCTTGTTGGTGGGCTGTAGGCATTTAAAATTATCATCTTGACTCAAGAGCTGCAATGCTATTATGTCAATATCTCGAGGGTTTTCAAATATTAACTCTCTTACCTTCAGGTGTTCTTTCACCAGCACAGCCACTCTTTCCCCCCTTCCTAGTTTTCCTGTCACGTCTCCAAAAAGTAGCCCCTTGGGAATACGACCTACTTAAAATATTTTTGTCAAGTTTTGTTTCTGTTAATGCGGCAATATCTAGGACTTTGAGCTGAATTATATCCTTCAACGCCAATATTTTCGTTCTCACTCCATCTAGGAGCGAGATTAATAATAGGAGCCGGCGGCTGAGCGGACAGAACACTGGACGTGTGATCCTGTGATCCCGGGTTCGATCCCAGGCGCCGGCGAGAAACAAAGGGCAGAGTTTCTTTCACCCTGATGTCCCTGTTAGCTAGCAGTAAATAGGTACCTGGGAGTTAGTCAGTTGTCACGGGCTGCTTCGTGGGGGGTGGAGGCCTGGTCGAGGATCGGGCAGCGGGACACTAAAGCCCCGAAATCATCTCGAGATAACCACAAGATCTATGTTAGTATACTTTTTATTTATTTTTTTTTTTTGAGATATATACAAGAGTTGTTACATTCTTGTACAGCCACTAGTATGTGTAGCGTTTCGGGCAGATCCCTGGAATACGATCCCCGCCATGAAGAATCGTTTTTACAACCAAGTACTCATTTTACTGTTGAGTTAAACAGAGGTTACAGTTAAGGATTTGCGCCCAGTAAATCCTCCCCGGCCAGGATACGAACCCATGACAAAGCGTTCGTGGAACACCAGGCGAGTGTCTTACCACTACACCACGGAGACTGGTATAGAAATACAATTTTCAGGAATATGTTCCCCTTCCCTTTGTTCTTTACACCCCCTTCCTTTAATGATTTTGTTGCTTTGACTTTATGTACCATTTCACAAGCTTTCCAGTCCCTGATACTTTGTAGAAAAAATTCTTTTCTTCATTTCTATCCCAATTTAGACATTTCGCTTCAATGAGGCTCATTTTCAGCTTTTCTGTCCTCTTTTTGAGAGGTCTCGTCTTATTGACCAAAGTTTGCCATCCTCATCACATTGCAATTTTCTGGTATTCCAAAGCACTTCTCCATTACTTCACGCCATTAAACGTCACCCCTAACCACCGTGCTGCGCCGAGTTTATTGTGAAATTCCCCCGGTACGCATGAAATAAAGTTCCCAAAAAATCCTTTTTTCTTCGTAAAATGATAAATTCTTTTCCCTGAATATGTTCTTTATCACAATATTCTTTATGTGGTCCTCAGGTGATAGTTTTCTATCTAGAACCACCCCTAGATCTCTTTCTTTATCAGAATTCTTTAAAGATTTCTCGCATAACATATAGGTTGTGTGGGGTCTATGTTCTCCTATTCCACATTCCATAACAAGACATTTATTAACATTAAATTCCATTTGCCAATTGGTGCTCCATATACTTATTTTATCCAGGTCTTCTTGAAGGGCATGACAATCATCTAAATTTCTTATCCTTCTTATTATCTTAGCATCATCAGCAAACATGTTCATATAATTCTGTATACCAACTGGTAGATCATTTATGTAGACAATAAACATCACTGGTGCAAGAACTGAACCCTGTGGTGCTCCACTTGTGACATTTCTCCAGTCCAATACATTGCCTCTGATTACTGCCCTCATTTTTCTATCAGTCAGAAAATTTTTCATCCATGTTAGAAGCTTACCTGTCACCCCTCCAATATTTTCCAGTTTCCAGAACAACCTCTTATGTGGAACTCTGTCGAAAGCCTTTTTTTAGGTCCAGATAGATGCAGTCAACCCAACCATCTCTTTCCTGTAATATCTCTGTGGCTCGATCATAGAAAATGAGTAAATTCGATACACAGGATCTTCCAGATCGAAAACCATACTGTCTGTCTGATATTATATCATTTCTCTCCAGGTGTTCTATCCATTTAGTTTTGATTAGTTTTTCCAATACTTTCACTATTACACTTGTTAATGATACAGGTCTATAATTGAGGGGGTCTTCCCTGCTGCCACTTTTGTAGATTGGAACTATGTTAGCCTGTTTCCACACGTCTGCTACGATTCCTGTACACAGGGATGCCTGAAAGATCAGGTGAAGTGGCATGCTGAGCTCAGATGCACATTCTCTCAGAACCCATGGTGAAACTAACTGGACCAACTGCTTTATTCTTACTTAGCTCCTTTAGCATATTTTTCACTTAATCTCTAGACACCTCTATACGCTCTATGTTGTTCTCTGGAATTCTCATTGTGTCTGGTTCTCTGAAGATTTCATTTTGTACAAACACACTTTGGAACTTTTCGTTTAATGTTTCACACATTTCCTTTTCATTTTCCATGTATTTGTCCCCATTTTCAACCTCTGAATATTATCCTTTACCTGCAGCTTACTTTTAATGAATTTATAGAAAAGGCCTGGATCTGATTTACATTTGTCTGCTATACCGTTCTCAAAGTTCCTCTCTGCCTCTCTCCTTACTGACGTGTAGTTGTTTCTTGCATCTTTGTATCGCTGGTATGTTTGGGGGTTTGGCCTCTTTCTATAATGATTCCATGTTGTGTCTTTTGATCTCTGGCCCTCTCGCAACTTCTGTTGAACCAACCCTGTTTCCTAGGTCTGCATGTTTGTTTTGGTATGAATGTTTGTGTGCCTTCATCATATATTGTGCAATATTTGGCATACGTCTCATTTACTTCCTTGCCTAGCAACAAGTCTGTCCAATTATACCCAAGAAAAAAATTTCTAAGTTCCCCATAGCGCCCTCTCTTGAAATCGAGCTTAACAACTGTTTCACTGTCCCCATTCTCTAGTAGATTATATTGCATAGCGTATTTAATGTCCAAGAGGACGTGATCACTCTTTCCCAAGGGAGGAAGGTCCTGGATGTCAAAAACAAGGTTTACAAATCTGCCAGTCGAAATGTCCTATGTTCTTGCCTCGTAAGCCTCCCAGTCTATTGCTTTAAAGTTAAAGTCCCCCAGTACCAACAATCGGGATTTATCTTTGTCAGCTCTTACCATAATCTCTCTCATGATCATTATGAGGCCCTCTCGTTTGTCATCCAGTTCTTCCTTTGTCCATGTGTTGCTTGCTGGTGGGATGTAGGCATTTAAAATTATCAACTTATCTTGATTCCAGAGCTGCAATGCCATTATGTCAATATCTCGAGGGGTTTCAAACCCTTACCTTCAGGTGTTCTTTCATCAGCATAGCCACTCCTCCCCCCTTCCTAGTTTTCCTGTCACGTCTCCAAACCGAGTAGTCCCTTGGGAATACAATCTCATTTAAAATATTATCTTCAAGTTCCGTCTCTTATTAATGCGACAATATCTGGGACTTTGAGCTGGATTATATCCTTAAACTCAAATATTTTTTATCTCACTCAATCTATGTTGGTATACAGGGTATACTATTTTCAGGAATATGTTCCCCTTCCCTTTGTTCTTTACACCCCCTTCCTTTAATGATTTTCTTGCTTTGTCTTTATGAACCATTTCATAAGTAAGTAATTATCAAAAGAAGGCACCAAACCGGGAAGGCTATGTAGCACCATCAAATACGCAAAATAATCAGAGGGCGCTAAATATCACCAAGGATGCCAATACGAGAACAAAAACGCATAAGGCGAACGATATCAAAAGTATCCGAGTCACCAAGAATTCTATCGAGGGATAGGTGACTGCGAGGGGCGGTCGGAAAGCAAGACACACGCTCGTCCTGGAAGTCAGGACATTGAAGAAGGACATGCACGACCGTAAGAGGGACAATGCAACTAGGACAATAAGGAGCAGGGCGGCGCTCCATCAAGTGACCATGGGTTAAGCGAGTATGGCCAATACGCAACCTCGCCAGAGCTGTTTCCCACCGCCGGTTACGGTGGAAGGAGGACGGCCACGAGGAAACACAACATTTAAGAGTACGTAGCTTGTTACCAGTAACAGACAACCAAGAAGCCTGCCAACGGGTAAGGACTGAGGAATGGATAACCGGGTAAAAGTCGGAATACGGAATGCCTTTACGAGAGATGGGACAAGAGCGGACAGCTTCCTTAGCGGCAGCATCCGCACGCTCATTTAAAGACACGCCAATATGGCTGGGAACCCAACAAAACTCAACCGACTTAAATTTACTGTGAACGAGAAACAGCCAATGCTGGATCTCGACAACTACTGGATGAACTGGATTAAAGCACCCGAGAGCCATGAGGGCACTACGAGAGTCAACAACAACCACAAAGGAAGACTGACAACGAGAAAGCAGGAGACGAAGAGCATAGAGAATAGCATAAAGTTCCGAACCATTTCATAAGCTTTCTAGTCCCTGACACTTTGTAGAAAAAAGAATTTCTCTCATCTTCATTTCTATCCGTCATAAAATAATAAATGTCTATTTTTAGACGTTTCGCTTCAATGAGGTTCACTTTCAGCTTTTCTCTGTCCTCTTTTGAGAGGTCTTGTCTTATTGACCAAACTTTGCCATCCTTGTCACATTGCAATTTTCTGGTATTCCGAAGCACTTCTGTCATATACTTCACTCCATTAAACGTTACCCTTAAGGAGCGGTTCTTGTCTTTCTCATATTTTCCTATCCTCCTAAAATCACTGACATGCTCCTTCGAATTTAGGCCTTCTCCTATTCCTACTATTTTTTCAATGATTTTCATCTCTTCTGCTGCTCGGTCCACCCTAGATGGAATTTCCTTCTCTACACATCCAAAAATTATTATGGACTTACTTCTATCTACAGTGTTTTGTACCAGTTTACTGTTGGTAACCAGTTCTTTCCTAATTGCTTGCCTAAGATCTGCTTCTTGTTTGTCATTTCTGGTTTTGACTTCTGAACACACTTCCTTGATAGTCTCTTTCTCTTTTACAACTTGGGCATATGTCTTATTTCTTCTTTATACTTTTCTAGTTCTTTATTAGCCTTCTCTATGTGAGTTGTCAATAAAGTTTCCAGTTGGAGATCCTTGCCTAACTATGTTAGCCCTCAGGCTCCCTTGGAGTTGTTCACCACATGAGTCTATTTTCTTGTTTATTTCTTCAAAGTCACCACACTTCACTTTCCACACCTCATTTTCTTTCACTAGTTCCTTGATTTGCTCCTCCTGATCTGTTACCTTGTACATTAATGCAGTAATAATCTTACCTTGCTGAAGAATACTCCCTTTCAGAGTGCAAAGCTCACTCCTAAGAGCTCCATTGTCCTCTTCCAATTTAAGCATTTTTTCTTCATACTACTTTTGCATATCCTCAATTATCTCTAACCTGTCAAGAACACCTCCTTTTCTTATATCTTGTGATGAGAATCCTTTGAACAATCATCTGTTGGTATGTCTACATTCCCAGTGGTGGTGGCAGCGGCGGCCATCTTTGTTTTTATTCTAGAACCAAAACAAACTTTTCCAACGCCGCTATTTTCACTCACTTTTACTTGTTTATTGTATTTTATTTGCTTTTACACTTCCCTGAACCTTTATGTAACCTGGGACACCACTATAGCCCTCAACCTGCTCCCAATACTTAGGTAATACAATATTTCCAGGAGCTTGCTGCAGTGTGAATCCTGCCTCCTTTATCTCCAGTGTGTTTGTATGTGTGTGTTTGTGTGTTTGTTTTAAGAGTAACTATGCTACCAAAAGTCAATTATCTCCCTTAATTTTTGTCTGTAGGAAATGCCTTAGTGTTATTGCTACAGTACTCCTATTTCCAAACTTGTTACATTTTCCTACTTAGAAAGCTTCTGTCTTAAGAAGCTCCATGCACAATCTTCCCAAGATATACACACATTCATATATTAGTTACTAAGGAGGATTAGCAATATTTGCAACAAAAATTACTTATGTTGATTTGATAGTAGTTAAATATTGTACAGCATTGATAAATGCTTAACATTACTTGCCTCATTTCCTATTTTCGAGCTTAGGGAGAAGACGTATTCAAATAGGATGCAAAGTATTGCAGAAGCAGGATAAGATATCCAGTGACTTTCTTTCATAATATATTGCACACTCAGCATAATTACTATCCCGTAATAGGTCAACCTGCTCTCGCACAAGGTTGCATAGGTACATAGTTCTCTAAGAGCTGTCACAATTGCAATATAAAAGTATAGTAATTATTGTTATGTAAAAACTGCTTTAATTCAGTCCTTCTCACTGTCACATCTCATAGGATGTGCACATCTAGTTTTCTTACTCAAATCACCCATCATCTTCTCAGCCTTCTTCTCCTCCCTCAACTTCACTTCAATACTTTCTCTTCATCACCCTGTCATCATCCAGTCATTCGGTGTCACCAAATCTAAGTTCACTTTCTTCAATCCTGCACTTTCCTAGTTTTTTGTATTCCAAATCTTAATGTGCCATTTTTAACACTATCGGTCACTTTAGACCGGACTCTCGTCCATTATTTTTCTCCTGAATCCTAGCTTTAGACCAGACTTGCATCCACTACAAAAATATTTGTATAAAATTAATTTTTTACCCAATCGACCTCAGGATAGTATCAAAATAAGTGCCTTTAGAATGCGCACAACTTGATACCAAAATGAAAGATGTAACATGAAACTTGATGTCCGAACACATATGATTATAAATAGGTTTTTGGTCAAAATTTTAAAATATTTGTTAAAATTCTATTTATTGTGCTATTATGTTGGGACTAGTTTTAAAATGTGCGCCTTTATGTCGCGAACAATTTGATACCAAAATGAAAGATGTAACACAAAAATTTATGTCAGAACACTGGAAAGATATAAATAATTATGATGATGAGCTTCCAGAATTAAAATATTTGTTAAAATTCCAGTTATTGCATTATTATTATGGGACTAGTTTTAAAGTACACGCCTTTTTATTGCGAACAATTTGATACCAAAATGAAAGACGTAACATGAAAATTGATGTTATCAAACTGAACGAGTATACACATTAGGTTGCAGTGTACAAATTGGTGCTCGTTTACGGGTAACTTTAGGCTTTCCTGTGGGGAGGCATGCCAGGCTTTTGTACATTTTATTCATATACACCTGTAGGGAATTCATTTGCGAACACAATGATATAAAAAACGAGTGACGTAGCACGAGAATTAAGGTGAGAAAACTGAAACTAGTATACACATTTTACTGATTTTGTGCGCTTACAGGTAACTTTTCCGACTTTAGGCTTTGCTATGGGGAGTCTTGCCAGGCTTTTTGACATTATATGCATATACCTGGACATCTGCAGGGAATTTAATTGCGAACACAATGATACCAAAATGAACGACGTAACAAGAGAATTAAGGTGAGAAAACTGAAACGAGTATTCACATTTAGGCGTCGCCGCATGCTCGCCCGCACCATTGGCTCCATGACGTCAAAGTCTGTGGCGCTCTCGTGGGGAGAGCGATAGTGTTAATTGCTGTTTCGACAAGCCAGAGGGCCTAGTTGAGCACCTTGGGCTGTAAAAACTTTTTTCGAGCTCCTGGACTTGGGCCATCTTACCCTCTCCTGGACCAAAACCCTGTTGGTTGTCCACATTCACCTTTTGTACCGAAAAAGTTCATTTAATTAGTCGATTTCTTTCCACGACTGACTACTGTATTCTCAATTTCACTTGAGTAATAATACAAAAATTTCACTGTTGGGTGCAGCCAAGTCTACATGAGGATGTATCGAATGCATTTCCTAACGGGAAAGTGATGACACACCACTTCAAAAATATTGGTCTGGTCATCCCAGGTAGACTTTAAGGTTTACCCTTGCTCTAACATGGGCTCTAACATGTAACTTCATACTCTCCAATGAACATTTTGTAATGTTCACAAACCTTAAAGACATCTTTCTCGGATGACCAGACAGATGTTTTTGTGATGGCATGTTTTCATTGTTTCCCTCCCTTGGAAACGCACTCAATACTTTTTCATGTCGACTTTGCTGCCCCCAACAATTAATATTTGTCCTTAATTTGGTGGCCTGCTTTCTTTAAAGTAATGATCTGAGAAATAGTTTTCTATGCTTAGTTCCTTGGTGGGTGCCATAACAACAATGTAATAGCACCGACAACACTTAACTGCGATAATAGATAGCGACGTGGAAAACAACCGCTCAGTATGAATGTCCGAGGCCAACTAGGCTTGTCAGCTGTGAGGTTCCAGGAAGCTAGTGCACACCATATTGTTATGTACCCAGTATATACTTCAGTCTACCATCTTTCACTCAGAAGACCATCATTCTTCTTGTGCCATGAGTGCATGCTGCCTCGAGCAGGGGGTGCATACTTTTGTCAGCTACTGTATATCAAGGTCACCCCCAGGTTCAACCTACTGCCTCTTCCCAGGATGCAACCCAACAGCAAGCTGACTACCTCCAAGGTACCTACTTTACTACTAGGTGAACAGGGGCCTCAGGTGAAATGCACCTAACCATTTCTGTCGCACTCGGGATTCGAGCCCAGAATTCCTAATCATGAGTCAAGAATGAACCTGACTGTACTATTGATGAACAGCACAGAAACGATTGATGAACAGCTCAGAAAGGATTGATAACAGGTTTTTAAGGTTTTGAAACCTTAAAAAGCCCAATGGCCTAGACTAGAACATCAACTGTAAGCAATATAAAACCAGCGTTAAATGTAATGAAATGCAATTTTCTGGGTGAGCTCCTAGAGGCTCCCAGAAGATATCCAAACTGACATGTGCTATAGTAGTTTGGGGTCAGTCACAGGAGTTCTTATGCTTACCGGGAACCACAAGCCAGAACCTGGTCCCCTCAGAGAGGCGCAGGGAGCAATGGCCTATGAACACTTTACATTTAAAGTACAGTATGTCATAATTGCCATCGAACCGGGGAAGGACCCAGAAAGTTAGGCAAATCAAAACAGACCACTGTCTGGTTAACAGATGCAATCTTTATCCCAAAAGATCAAAATAACTCCCAATAGAAAGAAACCAAACAAGCCACCCTTCATGTGACTTACACTTCAGGTTGTTAGCGAGGGGGACCCGGCTGGAGCCGGCAGCCCACCACTCCAAATTCTTGAATGATGAAAAACTGCTGACCCACGAGAGAGAAGGTGTCAGGGAACCTCTGGAGCTCACCCAGAAAATGGCATTTCATTACAGTCAACGCTGGATTTCTGTGGGAAGCCCCATCGGCTCCCTGAAGCTAACTACCCAAAGATAAGTAAAAGAAAGAACTTACCTGGGAGGAGGTAGCACTGCAGGTCTCGAGCCAAGGAAGAGATAGACGGCCGGGACAGAAGCCCTAAAGCAACACATGGCCGGGAAGGAACAGGAACTTGCATGAGATATCTGGCGGCTAGGACTGTTCATCATTAGGGGCCTCGTAGCCTGGTGGATAGCACGCAGGACTCGTAATTCTGTGGCGCAGGTTCGATTCCCGCACGAGGCAGAAACAAATGGGCAAAGTTTCTTTCACCCTAAGTGCCCCTGTTACCTAGCAGTAAATAGGTACCTGGGAGTTAGTCAGCTGTCACGGGCTGCTTCCTGGGGTGTGTGTGTGTGGTGTGGAAAAAAAAAAAAAAAAAATAGTAGTTAGTAAACAGTTGATTGACAGTTGAGAGGCGGGCCGAAAGAGCAAAGCTCAACCCCCGCAAAACACAACTAGTAAACACCAAAACCCTCGCACCCAAATGTTGACCCAATACGTGTCGCTAAAAACCACCGCGAGAACAGCACACTTTCTAACATCATGGGCATTAGGGTAGACTGCAGGCTGGTTAGACTTGATAAACCTCCCTTGCGGCAACTTGCAGGGATAACAACCTCCCCTGCAGCAACAACCCCTGCCCAGAAGGCATGGGGGACCCAAGCCCTCCCAGCAGACTCCCCCCGAGCCCCGGGAACCCCTGACACAGGCCCTGGGGGCAGAGCCCTCTTCCAAGCCCACCACCCCTGAAGAAAAGAAGGCATCCAGGGAAAAAGCTTCCAAGAAGGGAAGCTGCTGGGTTGATCCAGAAGTCTTGGCGGGAAAATTAGGCTCGACCATCTCAGCGCCCGAATTGGAAGGGGCATCCCCCGAAGCCACCCAAGACTCATCCTGAGCGAAACCTCGCCCCGACTCCGAACCCCTCAGACATACAGAAGCCAGAAGCAGGGAAAAGGGGAGGGGAGGGGAAGGAGAAGGGCGAACCATGCCTACCTGGGAAGGAAGCAGGGATGCGGAAGGAACCAAGGTCGAAGCAACCAACGCCCCCAACTCCTGGTCCCTAAAACCCAAGGAGGGCAGCTCGGGGTCTTCAACCAGGCAGCCAACCTGGCTTGTTGCAGTAATGAGAATCAAGCATGCAACAGCCACTGCCTGATCCTTGAGATCAACAGACAAGGAATGAGGAAAGTGTAGTACAAGTGCGGAACAAGGCCCGCAAGGCTCCGTGTTGGTGGTGTCCCCGACCTAACAGGCAGCATGACAAGAGGTAGTACAGATGATCATTTCCGAGGCAGGGGGCAACGAACAACCTTCGACGTTGCACAAGGCAAGAGTGGGCTCGGAAGACATAGCCATTGTATGACCGAGCCCACAGGGGGTTTCCCAGGGCCTGTAGGGCAAATTAGCCCTTCAAAAAGCCCAGGCACTGGGGCCAGCTAAGCCAGCAGAATCCCTTTCTAGTAGCAGGCAAAATGACTACCAGTAGCAGCAGCGAAACCTCGGGGGGCAAATGAGGGGGACCACCATCACTAACTAGGCTAGTCTAATAAGAGGCTAGGCAGATATCTGTCCACAAAAGCCAAAAACACAGGAAAAGGAAACCTAAAAGCCTCCGAAGAAACACGACAAACAAACTGGCAGCCAGAGAGAAGCATCGGCTATCGCGTTGTAGTAAGACAGGCTGAGTGTTATTGGCTGGGTGCGCCCACACCCAGCCAATAACACTCCCCTACCCGGGGCAAGAAGGAAAGCCCAAGACCCCCGACATATCCTAAGGGCAAACACAACCAGAAGCGAGGAAGTCCTCTAACGGAAAGTGATTCCCAAATGCTCCAGAGAAGATAACAGAGAAGACACCTGGCCCCCCCCACCCCACCCACCCACCCACACACACACTCTGCTGGTACAGCCGCACAGGGCAAAATCCAGAACAGGAACTTGAGACCAGAGGTGATCGCACTGACTGCCAGCACAACTGTTCAAGAACTAGAGTGGTGGTCTGTCGGCTCCCACCCTACGGGGAGAAAGGGGCTAATGAGCTGAAGTACTAGTCGCAAGAAGGGGTTGCTTGTTTAGTTTCTTTCTAGGAGCTATTTTGATCTTTTGGGATGAAGATTGCACAGGTTAACCAGACAGTGGTCTGTTTTGATTCACCTACCTTTCTGGGGTCCTTCCCCGGTCGATGGCATTTATGGCATATGTACTTTAAATGTAAAGTGCTCATAGGCCATTGCTCCCTGCGCCTCTCTGTGGGGACCAGGTTCTGGCTCGAGGTTCCCAGTAGGCATAAGAACTTCTGGGACCGACGACCCCAAACTAATATAGCACATGTCAGTTCTGATAGCTTCAGGGAGCCGATGAGGATCCCCACAGAAAAGACTACAAAGTTTTAATAACATGCAGGATAAAATCCAAGGAAAGGATGAAGCAAAGTAAGATAGTGGAGCAACTTCATTTGGGTTCTATGAAATTATTTTGGGTTTAAACATTATTAAATGGTAAGTAAATTGGCACTTCGCTGGTCAGATTTGTATTTCCCAATTTTTTCTCTTCAGGCTGCTGTGGGAAGTGTGTGTAATAATGATGATTTTAATAATGTAAGTCTGATCTGAAAATAGCAACCTATCATCCATAAATTATTGTACTTAACCACTGTGATGCGCTTCGTTTATTTTGACATTCCCCCTGTGCGCTGAAAATCCAGTGTTCGCAATTTTTTTTCATCTTTGTAAAATGATAAGTTCCTTTCCCTGAACATGTACATGTAAAAAAAAAAAAAAAAAAAATCCACTTTTGCTGTGGGACGTGGAGAAGGGGGCATGTTTGCTATGCACCCATGCGTGAAGCTTCCAGAGGCAGTCACATGGGCCATTCAAGCTCTGCGAGTTGCCACAAATATATTTTCAATTATTTGTTCTATGTATTTCCAATGTGGTTCTATTTTTTTTTTATCGTATATGATGCATATTTGTCTTTTACAATATGTATACAGTAGAACGTTCATAATGTTCCATGGAATTATGATACAGTACATGTATCGGTTATAGTCCACAATAAATGTTTATTGTCGCAATATTAGTTGTTCACAATTCACTAAAATTACAATATGTACAGTTTCACACACCATTTACACAGTAACACATTATATTACACGCTGAGTACTTCAAAAGTGAGTGATAATCAATTAAGCAGTCCATGGTACACAGCGCAACTTTACTCTCGTTGCATCAGGTACACACAGATTTTCACTTCCTGTTTCTTTGTTTGGTGTGCTTGCAAATAATGCACTCACATACACCCTTTAGTACCTGTAGGTGGTATGTAGCCAAGCTTGTGAAGTGTAAGGTAGTCTTGAAAAGATTATAGGAAAAGATCAATTTGTAAGGTAGTCTTCAAAAGATCACTTTGTAAGGTACTCAAAGAGATTCAAGTATTCTGGATAAGGTTCAGGTATTCTGGAAGATTCATACATTCTGGAAGAGATTCAGCTATTCTGGAAGAGATTCAGCTATTCTTGAAAAGATCTACAGATGTATTATCACTGAACCCAGAAAATGGTTCATCTATGTATCATCTATAAAAATTGGAGATAACACGGGTGAGCATGGGTGGCGCTCCGCTACTACTGGATAAGCTCACTCGCTGCATCATCCTCATCGGTGCTGTATCACTTGCATCCGATCCTTGTGTTAGGTCCTTATTGTGCCTAGCTTCATCAATATCATGACCCTTATGTTTTTCAAACAATAAGGTCCGAATTTCACTAACAGAGAACGATTTTTCAACACCGTGTCAGATAGGTGTTTAGGAGCCAGAGGCACGTGCGCCACCTATGGTTGCTCACTCAATACTAACCCAGCCAGCAGCCCTAGGACATTCTGGGATTTTTATCCAAGATGGCTGCCTCTCACTGGAGGTCCCAAGAGTCTATTTCGTACACACCCTACCGCGCACACGTTTTGAATAGGTACGAAATATTCAAAAGGTGTTTTCTCGGTTGGTGCAGTTCCCACTGAGTTTTCTCGGTTGGCGCAGCACAGTGGTTAAAACAATTACTGATGGGAGGTACAAAATGAAGAGTTGTAAAATGAAAAATAATGTACTATTGATTTTATAGATGGTAGAAGCAGCAAAATCTAAACCTATACTGTACTTTCCTAGGTCTTGAACAGCACATTTTGGCATACCATTTGGAGTGTTCCAATAGTACAAAAAAAACTTGTGGTCCAACAGTTCATTTTTGAACATTCGACCAATAGTTCATACAAGTACTATCATTTCTGAAGTACAAGTTGGAAAGTTTATGTGTAAATCCACCGTGCACAGCCTTAACATATTTGACCACAAGAAGTATTTAGATGAGGAGATTTTCTATTGGCACTTTAATGTAGCTCTGGGAAATGATGGATAGAAGGAGAAATCATTAAGTTAACAGAATGTAGTTTAGTTCCTTATTACCAGAAATGGCTATCCTAACTCAGCACACTCATTGGCAGTGTGGCAAAATACAGATTTTGAGGACTGTAGTGATGATCAGCATAAAATTTTTTTAATTACTCATCTCGAATATTAACTCGGTTTATATATTTAAAACTGAATATTAAATAAACATAAAACACTTCTTTATCAACACCACCAAAGAATTAAGAAATAGCATATTAGTAGCACATGCAAACTACAGTACAGTACCAATATTATATCAAAATAGGTGCTCTCTGCCTACCACTACTGATCTCCTTAGAGTTATGTTTAGAATCCACTGTATCAATGTTGATGTGTTGGTTGATGCTGGCCTTGAGGGGAGAGGTGGGAAGTGATCCTGTCTTCTCATACGTGGTGCACACACTCCCTGTCATGGAACCTGAAGGGATGCATCACTATTACGGTCTACGGTTAGTACGAAACACAATACGTAAAGGTTTAATGTTTTATATGGTTATATGGAAAAAATATTAGCAAATCACAATGGTAACAAGTGTAGCATTCAAAACACAAAAAATAATGAAGAGGATGTTATAAATAAAAGAGGTCAGGGGCTACTACAAGAAATATCACGGTCACCAGCTTACCACTTACCCTATTTGCATAAACCATATATTGTACAGTACTATAATTTCATAGCCTCTTATGAAGGCCTATACATCTACACACACAGAATAAGTTACAATAAAGTGTCTGAAAATAAATAATCCAAACCACACATATGAAAGAAAGGAAAATGACTTCTCTGATCTTCAGAGAAGCCATACACTCAACAGTTGCCTGACTTCTGAATACAGGTACATATTAACTGCCAAGTGACTAGAGGCACTAGGCAAAAGTAAGTGTGCTCAACCAGTTCTGTCCCCTTCCCTGGGACTGAAGCCAGGATTCTCAATTGAGAGTCGAGGATGTAGACCACCATTTTACAGGACCCATGATACACAATACCAGTACATCATATAATTTTTGAGCCTATCATTAACACTCTTCATGAAGGTAGTTTCGAGTCGAAGACTCCTACCCATACCCAACAACGAATAAAATTAGTTCTAAATGCAGCCACCAAGGAGACCTACAGTGACAACATTAAAAAAAAAAAAACAAAAAAAAAACAGCGTTGAATGAAATGAAACGCCATTTTAGGGCGAGACCCGGAAGCTCCCCGGAGTTATACTGGGCTGATGTGTATATATTAGACCGTGGCAACAGTTAATCGAAGGAGTTCTAGGCCTACCAGGTACCAGAGCCAGAACCTGGCCCCCCCCCTCAAGAGACGCACGAGGAGCAATGGCCTAAAGACACCCTCGTGTAATTGGAAGCAGTCTTTATCTGCCATCTACCAGGTCAGGCACCCAGAAAGGTAGGAATTCCAAAACAAATTACTGCTGATTGATTAATTGCAAACCGAAAGCTGAACTAGCAACAGAACTCTCCATTCAAAACAAGAAAACCCGTATGACGTCACCACAAACGCTGTGCATCCGTCTGCGCAACCCCCCCTCCCCGGGAGGGGGACGGAGGGGGTCCCAGACCTCCATACTGGCAACTCTTCCCAGTTCAGAGGCTGAGTATCAAAAACGCAAAAAAAAAAAAAAAAAAAAAAAAAAAAAAAAAAAAAAAAAAGCGCCGAATGGAGGGAGGGAGGGATGACAGGGAGCCTCCGGGTCTCACCCAGAAAATGGCGTTTCATTACATTCAACGCTAGTTTTCTGTGGAGAGCCCTTCGGCTCCCCGGAGTTACCTAACCAAAGAAAAAGAAAAGAGGGAATTACCCGGAAGGTGGTCGTTACTCGCTCCTCAACTTGAAGTCGAGACAAATGGCTGCAACCTGCAACCCAAGGCTACACACGCCCGAGAAGGGCCAGAAACATTAACAAGATACCTTGCGGCCAGGACCCTGTTCAACCTCCAAAAGCCCCATGCCCAAATGTCAGCCCAGGACATATTCCCAAAAACAGCATCCAAAGCCACGAACTTACGAACGTCATGGGCACGAGGATAGACCGCAGGCTGGCTGGACCGAATAATCCTGCAGACGACCTGGTAGACACGCACCCTGGAACAGGGAAGAAGGGAAACGGGGTCCACCCAAAGTGCGTCCCCTGCTACAGAGGCCATGTCGCGCAGATAACAGTGAAGAGCCACAACCGGACACAAAACATGATGCACCTCCGACCGAACCAACCAAGCATCAACAACCCAAGGACCCCTTCAGAAAGGAGCAGACTCATTCTTCACCAAAATAGAGGGAGAAGGCTGCAAACGAATGAAACGACCACCAGGACCGAAAGAGCAGAAACTCTTTCGCCGGAGGAGAGCATGAAGCTACCCGACCCGACCCACAAAGGCCAATGCCAACAAGAAAAAGAGCCTTAGAAAAACAATCCTGAACCGAGGGGGTCACCACAAACCGAGGAGGAGAGAGAAAAGAGAGCACCCAGTCCAACGACCAGGACGGCTTAGGCGGCGCATGAGCACACCGGAGGTGAAAAAAACGCCCAAGAAAACTTGCGGAATGGAGCGGAAATGACATCCACCCTGGAAGCAAGTTGCATCAGCTCCGCCAGTGCTGCACGATATGAGTCGACAGTATTTGGCATAAGATGACAGTCCTGGAACAACCAAGAAAGAAAGGACAAAACAACCCGATTAGAAATCAAAGACAACCTACGTAGAGACAAAAAATGACGAAAGGACCGCCAGGAAATTTCCTACTGCCATCTAGATGACACTCACAGGTGGGACACCATCAAAGATCACCTGATCACCATACAAGTGGTGATACACCCGCATCAAAAAGACCAGATGCAAAGAGTGGAGGAGATCGAACCAGCCATGTACCGGACCGGACCGATCTGCTGAAAGAGGCGGAGCCGCGGGAAGACCCTCGGGTTCGGACATTGAGCAAAAAGCTCCTGAAACCAGGGCTGGGCCGGCCAACAACGAGCCAACAGGACTACTCTCCCCTGGGAAGTCTCCAACCGAGCCAGGACCCGGAGCAACAACCGGACTGGTGGGAAGAGGTACAGGTAACTCCACCTCGACCAGTCCAGCCGAAAGGCATCGACCCCGACAGATTCGCAGTCTGGGAAGGGCGCCACATAAACTGGAAAACGCCTTGACCACGCCGATGCAAAGAAGTCCACCTCTGGGCGCCCGTATGTCCGGCAGAGCCAACTGAACGAGTCGGCGTCGACTGTTCATTCCGTGGAAAGGGGAATGAACCGAGACAGGCTGTCCGCCAAGACTTTTGACACCCTCTGAACATAAACCGCCAGTAGAGCCAAATCCCGAGAACTCGGCAGACGAGTCACCCGAAGCGACCAGCCCCAAAGAACCCATGACCACATCGAACCCCCATGGTTCAAGTAACGAACCACCGGGGAGCAGTCGGAATGGAGCCGGATCGTTGCTCCTTGAGCGACCCGAATCCTCTGAAGCGAATGCCACACCGCCGCAAACTCTCGAGCCGAGCTATGAGCTCGACGGAAGAACAGACCCCACCGACCCTAGCCAGCCTGGTGAGCACTTGTCACAAAACCCCAGCCGAGAGATGAGGCATCCGTGAACACATCGAGCGAGGGCTCGGTGAGGCGCCATGGCACAGAACCCCAAAAAACCCGCAGAGGAAGCCGGCGACGCAGCAGCCTATGCAAGGCTCCCGGGATTCAAACCCATCAATTGCAAGCGCGGCGGAAGGGACGACCCCGCAGAAACCAGAACATCCTCCGAAGCCAGATCCGACCCGATGGGTAGACCATCACGGCAAAGTTCAGGCTCCCGCACAGCTGCTCGAACAACCGACGTGTGACCCGGATGCCCTCCAAAAACAACCGGAGGTGGGACCGCAGCCGTAACAGCATCGCAAGAGGGAGACACAAGGAAGCAGTCCGAGAAACCCACACAAGACCCAGCCAAGTTCGAACCTGTGAGGGAACCAAATGGGACTTCCTCCAGTTCTCCAAGAACCCAAACCTAGCGAGCTGGGAAAAAAACAAATCCCTGGCAAGCAGTCACACAAAGTAGCTGGGAGACCACACCAGCCAGTCGTCGAGGTAAGCCAGAACCCGAACCCCTAACAGATGCAACCAGGCCACCACGACCCGGGTAAGGTGTGTGAACACTCGAGGTGCCAGATTCAAGCCAAATGGAAGGCAACGAAAGCAGTAAGCTTGTCGCCCCATGACAAAACCGAGCCAGTCCCTGAACCCCGGATGAATTGGGACATGCCAATACATGTCCCGGAGGTCCAGACACACCATCCAGGCACCCGGCGCCAAAAGCAGCCAGACTTGAGACAGAGTGGTCATCCGAAAAGAGGGGCAAAAGACCCAGGGATTCAGACGAGACAAGTCCAGTATGAATCGTAGATCCGCACAGTCCCGTTTCGGAACTGAAAACAGGCGGGAAACCCACTTGAGAGATGTTGACGTTTTGACCACACCCAAGCAAACCCACTCCCGGATGACCTGTCAGAGCACAGGAGAAAAAGCCTGTCCTACCAGCCCCGCCCCCCTGAAGGAGGAGGAACGACCCAACGCCACCACAAGCCGGAGGAAACGATCCGAAATGTCCACGAATTGTGGGACCAGGCGAGAGCAAATAGCGCGAGCCTTCCCCCTATCGCACAGTCAACGGGGCGATCCGCGAAAGGGCTGTCGACCCCTACGAGAGCCCGACCGATGCTCAGAGTGATCACTGCGCCGACCAGATGCCGACGGCTCCAGAGGTGGTGCCGGCCCCGAATCTAGCACTACTGCCTTACAACGACCGAAGGAAACCCGGGGCTTGGCACGACCTTTCCAGACAGGACCACCACATATATATGCTGGTTAGCATTGTAAATGTGTGGCCACGTCTGTGGTAGAAAAAAAAAAAAAAAGGACCACCACGGCCCCTCCAGAGAACCAACAAGTCCGACATAGGCCGGCAACTAGATGAAGCCGCTTGCAGAAAATGCACCACTGCAAACTCTGCAGACAGCAACTGACAAAAAGGGGAAGAATATCTAAGAGCCAGGGCCCAAGTCGATTCCAATAAGAGGACGAGCACCACCTGACGGCACGCGAGACGAGAAGCAAAGAACAGGGACACTGCCTCCCTCAGAATCGGCACAAACAACTTCAACAAGGCAGCCGACGACCGAGCCGCTGAAGCAAACACACCGGACATGGGCCCAGATCCCAATTCCTGCACATCCTCGCCGAGCCAGCAGAGAAAAGAAACGCAAGACCGAAGTCAAATGCCCACGGATGTGCAAATCCTCGGCCACCAGGGAGGCTGAGAGGGAACCTGTGTTTGAAGCTGAATCTGACCGACATCACGAGGAAGTACGGGGGCGAACAAGCACGCATTGAGGTGCTCAAATTCGCCCCCCAGGTAAATCTGAACAACCGTAGACACTTCCCGCCATTCAAGCTCACGGGTCCGACAGAACGAATGCCATGTCCCCAATGAAAAGAAAGGGCAGTCCGCCAGCCAGGAAGACTCCGGCACCTTGTAATGCATCCAGAAGGAAAATAAGGAGCCAAACTCGAAGAAGGAGGATCCATTGCCGAGGTGTAATCCGGGTCTCGCAAGAGGTAAGCCGCAAGGACTTCCCACACCACCTTTGACATAATGCGGGAAGCCAAAAACCTCTGGAAGGAGGGAACCGAGGAACCCAAGGGAACCCAGAACCGAACCTGGGGAGGGGTCGCACCCATATCAAACTCGTACAGGGAGGGGGGGATAGAAAAACCCCTCCCCCTGTAACAACAAACCCCTGCACCGAGGGTACCAACACCCAAGCAGGGTCAAACGGGGCCCAAGCACCCCAAGTCAACTCTCCCCAGCCCCAGGAACCTCCACGTCATGACCCGGGGCCAAGCTGTCCTCCAAACCCTCTGCCTCTGGAGAAAAAGCAGAGTCCGCCGGAAAAGCTGGGATGAAGGGGGCCCGCTGGCACGGACCAAGGGCTCCAGCAGGAGAAACAGGCTCGAATGCCTCCGCCGCCGATCCAGAAGGGGCATTCCCCGAAGCCACCCAAGACTCGCCATCAGGCAAACCCTGCCCCGACTCTCAAACCCTCAGACGTTTGGGAGTTGGAAGCAAGGGTGGGGGAGCAGGATGAACCCACAACAGGGGAAGGACTAGTGGGAGCAGATGAAACCTGCTTCTAAGTCGAGGAGACTAACACCTCCCAAGTCCGGGTCCCTACAACCAAAGCGGGGCAGCTGCAGGGCATCCGGAAAGGCAACCAACCTTGCACGTTGCAGCAACCTAAACCTTGCATGCAACGTCAAAACTGCTTGCATCCTAATAACAATCTCAGTGGACTGGGTGAATTGGAGTACAAACAAGGAACACCACTCGCAGGACTCCGGGTCAAAGGTGTCATTGACCCAACAAGCAGCATGGCGGAGACAAAGACGGTGAGTGTCACCCTGAGTCAAGGGAACAGAGCAACCTTCAAACTCACACAAGGGGAGGTGGGACTCTGGGGTCTCTTCCATCGGACCACTAAGCCCCCAAGAGGATTTCCAGGGCCCTTAGGCTAATTGCTAAGGGAAGCCCAGGCGAGGTACTGCTAACCAGTTATCCCACAGCTACCAAGCAAACAAACTAAAAGCTGAACTCCTGCAATGTGTACAGACACGGGGACCTAGTAGAGGGCCACCAAAATCATACAAGTGGTCCTACCGCCACACCCGGCAGACCCCCGCCAGGCAAAACAAAACAAAATAAAAGAAAAACCCCGCAAAAGCACAACGTCTCCAGGTGAAGAGAACCAGTTGCTATGCATATATCAGACAGCTGCACAGTACCTCGCGCCCCTGCCAGCGACGAAACTACCTCCTACCCAAGGGAAAACAGGAGCAAGAACCACCCCAGCAGAAGCCCCAAGAGCGGGCAATCACCGAGCAGCAATAGAACCACGTGGAGATAGTTCCCGAACAGCTCAGGGAAAATAACCCTGAAGCTGCAAGGGCAGTACAGTACTTGCAAGGCACTTAGGGAAGGCGGCCCTAGGTGCATGCAGCCCCAGTACTCTAGTGTTACTCCTTGCTCGCACGATACCAAAAATGACCACCACCACCGCACTGCAGCACTGCTCAAAGGATGGAGCCAGAGTCGATCGATCGTTCGCCCTCGTAACAGCCTGTGAACTGGGGAGAGTTGCCGGCACGGAGGTCTGGGACCCTTCCGTCCCCCTCCCGGGGAGGGGGGGGGGGGGGTTTGCGCAGACGGATGCGCGGTGTTTGTGGTGACGTCATACTGGTTTCCTTGGTTTTGATTGGAGAGTTCTGTTGCTAGTTTGGCATTCGGTTTGCAATTAATCAGCAGTAGTTTGTTTTGGAATGCCTACCTTTCTGGGTGCCTGACCTGGTAGATGGCAAAGACTGCTTCCAATTACATGGGGGTGTCTTTAGGCCATTGCTCCTCGTGCCTCTCTTGAGGGGGCCAGGTTCTGGCTCTGGTTCCCAGTAGGCCTAGAACTCCTTCAATTGACTGTTGCCACGGTCTAATATATACACATCAGCGCGGTATAGCTCTGGGAAGCCGAAGGGGCTCTCCACAGAAAGCTCTATAGTGTGAAGATAGTCAAAATAAAATTTTTAAGTTATTGACCAGAAAGATAAATAAAAAAACCAGCATTGAATGCAATGAAACACCATTTTGCAGGCGAGCCCCGGAGGCTCTCTGAAGCTATCAAACTGACATGTACCATATTAGTTTGGTGCCATCAGTCCTTGGAGTTGGAGTGCCTACCAGGGTCCATTAGCCAGAACCTGGACTATTCTCCTCTTGCATACTTAAATTTCATCTGTTAAGGCCTACTTGGACCCACTGAGAGCGTTCTCCCCCTCAAAGCAGGTCTGTGACTGATGGCACTGATGACTGTTAAAAGGCATGCTGCCTGGTCTGCCATTTGTCATGCTAATCATCAAATGATTATAAATGGTATTAACCAGGAATCAGGCAAAATTACTTCAAAGAATGTCGCCTGAAGAACCAAGTATGGGGGAGGTAGCTGCTGGACCATCAGGGCTCTCCACCAACATAACCAGTGACTCTCTCATCCCAACACACAGTGATGGATTTGTGAAGGTGTCAACTAAAAACCAGAAAAGGAAACAAGGGAAACAAAAGCTTGGTGAATAACAGGGTGGACGAGCACCACTAGCACCAAAGAGCGAGTATACAAGTTTGGCCTTCCCTAAAGGCCCGACTGTAGATGACAAGATTGTTTGGAGCAAGAAGCTGAGCCAGAGGTACACACCTGGCTATGTAGACCTGCTACATCCACATGTCAACCCCCCATATGTTGTGGATGATCTTCTGCAAGGGGAAAATAGGTGGTGTAAAGCTCTCCCTTCAAGATCATATGTCATGAAACAAGAAAATGGAATGAATATCTAGTCTATAGCTACCATCAAGAGTATCCACTAGACTGGGTCTATGAATTAGATGGAGTACACAGGGCAAGGAGACTGAGCAAGACTGATAAACCTATCAATAAAATAATCAGTCTGGAACAAGTCTGAACCACCACCTGACCAGCATTGGTTTGCCAGGTTGTATGAGCGCCCCAGCAAGTTCAGGGTGTGGCAGCCAGACCCTGTGGAGTGTCACGACTGCTGTGGAAGTGGGCACATAGCCAAGCACTGCTGATGCACACCCAAGTGTGTGCTCTGTTCCAGTCCTCATGCACTGAAGGACTGTTTACATAAGAAGAAGTAGAGACCAAAGAAAGCTGGACCAAGAACTCCAGGGAATGGTAACAGCATCAGAGAAACCAACCTGAAACTGTGCCTCTGTCCAACCTGAAACTGCCACTGAAGTGTTCCAGATGTTATCTTGAGGTTATCTTGAGATGATTTCGGGGCTTTTTTTTAGTGTCCCCGCGGCCCGGTCCTCGACCAGGCCTCCACCCCCAGGAAGCAGCCCGTGACAGCTGACTAACACCCAGGTTCCTATTTTACTGCTAGGTAACAGGGGCATAGGGTGAAAGAAACTCTGCCCAATGTTTCTCGCCGGCGCCTGGGATCGAACCCAGGACCACAGGATCACAAGTCCAGCGTGCTGTCCGCTCGGCCGACCAGCCGAGCGATGTGTTAAGGAGTAAGTAACCATTTGGCACCCAGACTCTACCAAATGACCAGCCTCCTTTGGCACAAGGAGGCAAGTGCCTGCGACTCAACAAGTGCATACTGATGCCAGCTCTGGTACTGATGACCCATTCCATAGTGGTGACAGTACCAGCAATGCTCTTGACAACACAACACTGGCTGAGACAACACTTGAAGGAAAGTTGGCAGCCTTGCAAGGACAGGTAGCAGAAATGGCAAAAACCATACAGACGCTACAAGGGGCTTCACAAAAGACACAACAGCCTCCAATCAGTTGTGTTGCAGCCATGGCCCAAGCTGGTAAAGGAACCTGTAGTGACGATGGCGGCAGTGGCGGCTGCAGAGATGAGTGAGACAACGGAGACTGACGACGTCGTCGTCAGTCACCTCAGTGAAGACAGCAGTGATAGTGACACAGAAATAGTAAGTGGAAAAGGAAGTCGACCCACAAACAAGCGAGGCAAGCGAGTTAATACTTCTGAAAATAGACATGACATTAATTTTTAAGCTGTCCTAAATTTTGAAAATAAATGTTCATTTTGAACTGTTGTAATTTTTGTACAATGTATTTGTTGCTGTTGCATAGAAGTCTATGTTGCCATTTAAAATTTAGTTTTTTTCTCTTGTTAAACTACTTCATTACTTTGCATTCATGAATGTGGCTAGCTGCTAAACCATTTTTTTGCACCCTGTATGTGTCTAAATAATAAAAATATTCTGCAATAATTGTTATTAAATGACTTCAATTAGTTGTCACGTGAGGCCCTCATGACATCACAAATGTGACCAATATGGCCCTCGAGGCACCCTCAGTTTGACATACCTGCTCTAAGGGACACAAATAAGGAAGAGTTCATGTATTCACTATATTTAAGACAATACCTGAGGAGCTGCTCTCTTGCATGCAGGGGGCTGCATCCTGCTTCTGCATGATGCTGGGAGAGTTCGCTGGTGTGCGAACATCCATATTAACACCTGCTGCTACAGGTGCTCTCTCTTCATCTCCTTCCTCTTCTAAAATAATATCTGTTGGTTAATTTTCATCAACAATATCATTAACCCTGTTCTCTATGTCAGACAAAAATCAGACAGTGTACTGTATTATTCATTTACCCAAAGGCCACCATCTCTCCAATGGTCTCAACAGAGATAAAAAGTCAGTGGCTTGTCGAACGTTCCCCCCCCCCCCCACCCCACCCCATTGTACTTGAGGATTTTTTCCGGCTGGATTTTGAACTGATATGGCTTATAACTATGGGTGAAAAGGCATCTTCTTTTCTGTTCTACATTCTGGTTTGTTGAGCTTGAAGCTAGTTACCCCTTGTATGCATTACATTAGCCATTTTTTCTTTGGAATCAAAGATTCGGTGGGCTAATCCTAGGGTTTGATTGGCTTTTTTTTTTGTTTTACTTTAGCTCCCACTTGTTGTGCAACTTTCAGTGATTGGTAGATTAAAATTCCTTGGTCCTTTTGTTCATCAATCTGCTGCATGGTGCATTCTTATACTATAAATGCAAGGTCTTACATTTTCAATATTAAATAGCATTTGTCAATAGTTTGACCATTTATGGTGTTCATGTAGATTGCTTTGAAAGGCCTCAATATTCCTTCTAAGCTGGACACTGTGACTGTACTAGTCACACAAACAATATAATGTTCTGTGTAGGCTAACTGTGCAGAAGATCTCTGCACAGCAAGGATCTTTTCAAACTGTCCCCCATAATAGGTAAAACTGGTACTCGGAGACACTGAATCCAACCCAAAATAGCTTTTAGCATTAAAATACACTAATTTCCTTTTAAGCTCTATTTGGTATCACATACTGACAAACAGCATTCTAGTTACAATATTTGCCACTGCATAATGTGCATTTCCACTAAAGATATACCTCTATTATACAAGAATATTTAGTGGAAAAAACTATTTTGGTACATCTTTTCATACACTTATTGAAAGGGCTTTTAAAGCGTATGTACTCTAGCTGGAAAATGTGGTAACTACTGCTTGGCCCACCTGGTCGTCACCACCAAATGGTAGTACTAACACAACAACAATTTCCCTAACTCGCGGAAATCCAAGGCACAGGGAAGGAATAAAAGGAAGGGGTCAGGAGTGACAGTGTCCTACCTCAAGAGCTTCGAATAAATAAACATTGAGAGTGTACGATGGAATTGACAGTGAGTGTTGAAAACGAAAAGAAAACAGTGTTGAATGTAATGAAACGCCATTTTCTGGGCGAGACCTGGAGACTTCCCGGAGCTATCCAGGTTGATATGTATACAGTATTATTAGACTTTGGCATCAGTGTGAATGGAGTTCTAGGTCTACCGGGGACCATAAGCCAGAATCTGGCCCGCTCAGAGAGGCACAAGGAGCAATGGCCTACTGAAATGCACGTGTGTGGAGCATTTTATGTCTGCCATCGACCGGGCCGGGCACCCAGAAAGGTAGGCACCCCAAAACAAACCCCTAATCAAGTTAAAACTACTACAGAAAACTAACAATTAAACAGAACTCCCCAATTGAAAAACAAGCAAATGAGCATGACTTCACACTTGTCTGCGCTGATCCCCGAATGCACTGAAGAGGGAGCCACAGACCCATTGCACCGGCTATCCACCTGTCAGTTCGGATGTCAAAGCACGTGAAAAAAACTCACCGACCGGGGGGAGGGAGAGAGGGAGGGTTGCCGGGGAGCCTTCGGGTCTCACGCAGAAAATGGCGTTTTATTACATTCAATACTGGTTTTCTGGGGGGAGCCCCTTCGGCTCCCCAGAGCTACCAACCCAAAGCCAAGGTCAAAAGAGGGACAAACCTGGTAGGCAGAAATCCTGCACCTGAAACCCGAAAGCAAGACAACAGGCAACACTGAAAGGACCCCACGGATGCCCCGGAAGACCCGAACCCCAGAACAGGGATGAAGGGAACCCCGGGACACTCAAAGCACGTCCAGGGTCACAGAGGCCACAGTACGCAGGCAATGGCTGAGAGCCACAACCGGACACAAAGATGCACCCCCAGCCAAAACCAACCAAGCAACACCACCAGGAACCCCTCTGGAAAAACAGCCGACCCAACCTCGCCAGAAAAGGAAGAAAGGCTGCAACAAACAAACCTAGCACGAGAACCCAAAGGAGCAGAAACCTCTGAGAAACAATCCTGAACCGAAGGGGCCACAACAACCAAGGGGAAGAGGTAAGAGCATTGTGTCCAAAGACCAGGACGGCTCAGGCGGCGCATGAGCAGGCCTGAGGTGTAACAATGCCCTAGTCAGCTTGCAAAATGGTGCAGAAGGAACATCAAAACCGAAAGCAAGCCGTAGCAGCTCTGCCAGTGCCACACAATACGAGGCGACAGAATGCGGCATACAAAAACGGTCCTGAAACAATCACTAGAGAAAAGAACAAGACCACCTCAACAAAAAGTGGAGTATACCTACAAAGAGACAAAGAAAAAGGAAGGACCGCCAGGAAACCCCATACTGCCGCCTCGACGAAGCACATAGTTGGGACACCATCAACGAAGTCATCTGATCACCAAACAAGAGGTGAAAGACTTGAAACAAAATCACCAGATGCGAAGACTCTAGGAAAAGACCAAACTGGCCCCGTAACGGACTAGACTGAGCATCTGAAAGAGGCGGATCCATGGGAAAAAAACCCTGGGTACGAACACTAAGCAAGCAGCGCCTGAAACCAAGGCTGTCAGGGAACCAGATGGAACGTCTGCTAGGACACCAGGAACCCAAAACCTGCGAGCCGGGAAGAACCAACCCGTGTAAGCAGACATACCCTGTCCGGAAGGAACCCGCCCCGGGACCCCTGAAGGACCAACAAGGCCGATAACAGACGACAACGACAAGCCGCCTCTTGCAGAAACAGCCCAACCACAGACCACGCAAACAGCAAGGACAAATTGGAGAAGAAAACCAAAGAGCCAGGGCCCAGGCAGAGGCCAATGAGGAAGTGAGCATCACGAGCCAACACGCAAGACGTGAAGCGAAAATAGTGACAGCACATCTCACAGGAATGGCGCAACCAGTCCCAGCAGGGTAGAACGACGCACGCACTGCTGATGAAGGTATGAGTACTACTACTTAGGACGTGTACTGCACTAAAATAAAAAGTCCTGTATGGAAAACTCACACAAAGATAACCCCGTAGCGAGGGCCATAATTCCTAGCTCCCCCCGTCCCAATGAAAATTAACTGTAGGGGGCAAGAGTGGGTGAATGGAAATAGACATCTACCTGCAGACATTACAACACAGCAGCTGGTAGTGTGATACAAGAAGATGAAAGAACTCAGTGCTATAACTGAACACTGGTCAGTTCAAAATCAGGGAACTGAACATGTACATAGTCCAGCCTAGCACTATCATTAGTATAGCCAATATGCACATACTAATATACACAAGAGTGTGTAGCATAGAGGTAGAAAATACGTAAAAATACAATGAAAATACCTTAAATATGGCCCATATACCGGCAGCTAGGGACAATAGAGTATAATCAATATGATGAACTAAAATGACTTTGGTAACAATTGCTAACATAAATTACAATTAATCAATAATGTACAAGGTAATGTTTATCTGCCCGAAATGCTATTCGTGCTAGTGGTTTTACAAGAATGTAAAACTTCAAGTCTCTGTACTCTAATAAATCCAATGTACCTTCTTGTATATTGTATAATTAAATAAATAAATAAAGATCAACTATATATATACAGAGAGTGTCTAATGTATATACAATGGTGTAGCCAGGCACTGAATGACGGTCAACGGATGAGTGTCCACTCAAGAAAAGATGCAGTCGCTGAAAAAGTAAAGCAAAAGTTCCTGAAATTTGGAACTATGCCCCACAGTGTAACAAATAACAATATATATATGAACATATTAAGGTTACGTTAAGATGCACGCAATGCGGCCAATCAACATACCACAAACAATACCTAACATTCGTCCAAAAATCGAGAACCAGAGCCTGGCCGATAGTGTCACCAGACCGTACAATCTCGCCTGTAGAGCATAGGCACTATAGTGGCATGACACAGCTTAGCCGTGTAAGTCTGAGAGCATCGCTAGTGGAGTATGTTCTGAGTTGCGTGTGCAGGAGAAGATGAGGTGTTACCTGGTTGATAGGGTTCTGGGAGTTCTTTTACTCCCCAAGCCCAGCCTGAGGCCAGGCTTGACTTATGAGAGTCTGGCCCACTAGGCTGTTGCTTGGAGCGGCTCGCAGGCCCACATACCCACCACAGCCTGGTTGGTCCGGTGTAATATAGAGGGGGGAGACGGCGTCACTCCAAGCCACCCTACACCCGTATTCAGAGAAAAGAATGAGAACTTTTCCCTACACATAAAATCCAGAACTCCCTTAGTGTCTACGGGGCTATGACTGGAGAGATAAGATGAGTTAGTGCAGATTATTACCCGCGATAAAGGTTGCGGAACACCAACACACGTTTACACTGTCCATAAACAAACTATCTCCATGGGCCATGCTCAGGGCACATGAGGTTCAAGCCGGTTCAACCCTTCTCTCGGGGAGGGTAGCCGACAATGTTTATTTAACGATTATTATTATTGCCTAGACAGGTGATAAATCATCTATAAACCACTATAGTGCCTAACCGAACAAAGATTAGAGAAAGGATAGATCCATTAAAAACTGAGGAAGGTCAGATAACAGATAATGACGAAGAGATGAGTAGTATTTTTAATAAATATTTTATCTCTGTATTTACTAAAGAGGAACTTAACACTATGCCTTCAGCCAAACAAATCTATATGGGTAAGGACAAAGATAGGTTGACTAGTTTAGCAGTTACCAGGGAGGATGTTATTAAACAAATAGTGGAACTCAAACCAAACAAATCCCCAGGGCTGGACGAAGTGTTTGCCAGGGTGCTTAAAGAATGCAAAGAGAAGCTTTGCAAGCCACTGTCTACCGTATTTAATGAACCATTAGTCATGGAAAGTTGCTAATGTGGTACCAATTTTTAAGAAATGAGATAGATCACTTACGTCTAACTATTGGCCAATTAGCCTAACGTCTATTGTGGGAAAGTTACTCGATTAGATAATTGCAAAAACTATTCGTCTTCATCTCGAAAAACATAAATTAATAAATGATTCACAACATGGCTTTTACAAATTGCCATTCATGTTTAACAAATTTGCAATCATTTTATTCTGGGTTAGTTGAGGCAGTTGATAGTCATTACAAGATACGAGTTAGATGGTACTGAGATTGCGAAGTCGGATTGCGAAAGGGATCTGGGAGTTATGATTAGTAAGAATTTAAAACAAAAGGATCAATGCATGAATGTTCGTAATAAGGCGAATAGGACACTAGGCAAATGGGAATAAATTCACTTGAATGTGTCCAGCGTAGGATGACAAAGTTAATCCCCCAAATTAGAAACCTGTCATATGAAGAGAGATTAACTAAGCTTAAATTGCATTTACTGGAAAGGCAAAGAGGTAGGGATGACATGATAGAGGTTTACAAGCGGATGAATTGACATAACAAAGGGGGATATTAATAGGGTATTAAAAGTATCAACACAAGACAGAACATGAACCAATTGGTATAAATTGGGTAAGTTTAGATTTAGGAAAGACCTGGGTAAATACTGGTTCAGTAACAGGGTTGTTGATTTGTGGAACCAATTACCGCATAAAGTGGTGGAGGTGGGGTCCACCGATTGTTTCAAACGTGGGTTGGACATGTATATGAGTGGGATTGTGTGGTTATACATAGGAGCTGCCTCCTATGGGCCAATAGGCCTTCTGCAGTTACCTTTATTCTTATGTTCTTATGACAGAGAGAGAAGATGTGAGTATAAAATAATTAGATATAGTATGGAAAGAGGATAAGTAGTACGGAAGAGGACCAATGAGTCCCAGAAATGACTGGTGGTTATCCTCACCAGAAATCGACAGACGTTCCAATAACGTGTGAATTACGTATCAAAGTTCTTCTCGAACCTTCGAGACCCTCAATAATCAAGCACAAAATCACGGAGGCACATATGGGTCCCTTGGTATACATGATAAAGAGTCATGCAGGAAATGATCCGAAATGACCACGAATCGTGAGACCAGGCGAGAGCAAATAGCACGAGCCTCCCCGCTATCTCGCCGTGAACAGGGCGACCCGCTGAAGAGCCGACGACCCCTACGAGAGCTCGACCAATGCTCAGCCGGTCGACACGATCACTGCGCCGACCAGATGCCGACAGTTCCAGAGGAGGTGCCGGCCCTGAATCTGGCACTACTGGCTCACGACGACCGAAGAAACCCGGGACCTGGCATGACCCTTCCGGGCAGGACAACTATGGCCCCCCCGAGAACCAACAAGTCCGACATAGGCCGGCCACTAGACGAAGCTGCTTGCAGAAAATGCACCACCGCAGACTCTGCAAACAGCAACAGACAAAAAGGGGAAGAATATCTAAGAGCCAGGGCCCATGCTGATTCCAATGAGTGGACGAGCACCGCTTGACAGCACGTGAAACGAGATGCAAAGAACAGGGACACAGCCTCCCTCAGAATCGGCGCAAACAACTTCAACAAGGCATCTTGAAAATCATCATCTTCGTCTCCATCTTGAAAAACATAAATTAATAAATGAGTCGCAACAGGGTTTTACAAATGGCCGTTCATGTTTAACAAATTTGCTAACATTTTATTAAAGCATAGTTGAGGCAGTTGATAGTGGTAAGGATTGTGATGTTGTGTACCTTGACTTTAGCAAAGCTTTTGATACAGTGCCACATGAAAAACTAATTAAAAAAATAGAAGCTCATGGTATTGGGGGTGCTATATTAAGTTGGATTAGGGCATGGCTATTCCAAAGGAAACAGAGAGTTAGTATAAATGGGGTTAAGTCAGAGTGGGATAATGTTAGTGGAGTACCTCAGGGCTCTGTCCTGGGACCTCTGTTGTTTATAATATATATAAATGATTTAGATTCAGGTTTGAGTAGCAACATCTGCAAATTTGCAGATGATACAAAAATCGGTAGGGAAATCAACACGAAAGAAGACTCGCTATCACTTCAAGTTGATCTAAATAGGGTTTTAAAATGGTCAAAAGACTGGCAGATGCAGTTTAATGCTAATAAATGTAAAGTTTTGAGGCTAGGTAATGGTGATAGAGTTACAAGATACGAGCTAGATGGTGTTGAGATTGCGAAGTCGGATTGCGAAAGGGATCTAGGAGTTATGATTAGTAAGAATTTAAAACAAAAGGATCAATGTATGAATGTTCGTAATAAGGCGAATAGGACACTGGGATTTATTAATCGAAGCGTTAGTAACAAGACACCTGGTGTGGTTCTTCAGCTATATCTTGCTTTGGTTAGACCCCATTTAGATTATGCAGTTCAGTTTTGGTCCCCGTACTATAGAATGTATATAAATTCACTTGAACGTGTCCAGCATAGGATGACAAAGTTAATTCCCCAAATTAGAAGTCTTTCATATGAAGAAAGATTAATAAAGCTTAAATTGCATTCACTGGAAAGACGAAGAGTTAGGGGTGACATGATAGAAGTTTACAAGTGGATGAATGGACATAACAACGGAGATATTAATAGGGTATTAAAAGTATCAATTCAAGACAGAACACGAAACAATGGGTATAAATTGGATAAGTTTAGATTTAGGAAAGAGTTGGGTAAATACTGGTTTGGTAACAGGGTTGTTGATTTGTGGAACCAATTACCGCGTAACGTGGTGGAGGTGGGATCCCTAGATTGTTTCAAGCGCGGGTTGGACATGTATACGAGTGGGATTGGGTGGTTATAGATAGGAGCTGCCTCATATGGGCCAATAGGCCTTCTGCAGTTACCTTTGTTCTTATGTTCTTATGTTAATGCAGCCTACGACCGAGCAGCCGAAGCAAACACACCGGACATAGGCCCAGATCCCAGTTCCTGCGCATCCTCGCCAAGCCAGTCCGAAGACAGTTCTAGCAGAGAAAAGACACACAAAACTGAAGCCAAATGTCCACGGGCGCGCAAATCCTCGGCCACCAGGGAAGCCGAGAGAGAGGGAACCTGTGCGTGAAGCTGAATCTGACCAACCTCACGAGGAAGTATGGGGGCAAACAAGCACGCATTGAGGTGCTCAAATTCACCCCCAGGTAAACCTGAACAACTGTAAACACTTCCTGCCATTCAAGCACATGGGTCTGACAGAACGAGTGCCACACCCCCAATGAAAAGAAAGGGCAGTCCACCAGCCAGGAAGACTCCGGCACCTCGTAACGCATCCAGAAGGAAAACGAGGAGACAAACTCAAAAGAAGAACGATCCATTACCAAGGCGTAATCCGGGTCTCGCAAGAGGTAAGCCGCAAGAGCTTCCCGTGCTACCTTTGACATGATGCAGGAAGCCGAAAACGTCTGGAAGGAGGGAACCGAGGAACCCAAGGGAACCCGGAACCGAACCCAGGGAGGAGTCACACCCATAGCAAACTCGTACAGGGGGGATAGGAAAACCCCTCCGTCTGTAACAACAAGCCCCGCGCCAAGAGTACCATCACCCAAGCGGGGTCAAACGGGGCCCAAGCACCACAAGTCAACTCCTCCCCAGCCTCGGGAACCTCCACGTCAGGACCCGGGGCCGAGCTGTCCTCCAAACCCTCTGCCTCTGGAGAAAAGGCAGAGTCCTCCGGAAAAGGCGGGATGAAGGGGGCCTGCTGGCACGGCCCAAGGCCTCCAGCAGGAGGAACAGGCTCGAATGCCTCCACCGCCGATCCAGAAGGGGCATTCCCCGAAGCCGCTCGAGACTCACCACCTCGACTCTGAAATCCTCAGACGTTTGAGAGCCAGAAGCAGGGGGGGGGGGGAGCCGGATGAACCACAGCAGGGGCAGGACTAGTGGGAGCAGATGAAACCAAAGTTGAGGATACTAACACCCTAAGTCTGGGTCCCTATAACCAAAGCGGGGCAGCTGCGGGACATCTGGAAAGGCAACCAACCTTGCGCGTTGCAGCAACCTAAACCTTGCATGCAACGTCAAAACTGCTTGCATCCTAATAACAATCTCAGTGGACTGGGTGAATTGGAGTACAAACAAGGAACACCACTCGCAGGACTCCGGGTCAAAGGTGTCATTGACCCAACAAGCAGCATGGCGGAGACAAAGACGGTGAGTGTTACCCTGAGTCAAGGGAACAGAGCAACCTTCAAACTCGCACAAGGGAAGGTGGGACTCTGGGGTCTCTTCCAGCAGACCACTGAGCCCCCAAGGGGGTTTCCAGGGCCCTTAGGCTAACTGCTAAGGGAAGCCCAGGTGAGGTACTGCTAACTGGTTATCCCACAGCTACCGAGCATACAAACTAAAAACTGAACTCCTGCAACATGTACAAGCATGGGGACCTAGTGGAGGGCCACCAAAATCATATAAGTGGTCCTAGCGCCACACCTGGCAGACCCCTGCCAGGCAAAGCAAAACAAAAAAATAAAAGAAAACCCCCCGTAAAAGCACAACGTCTCTCCAGGTAAACAGAACCGGTCGCTATGCGTATATCAGACAGTGGCACAGTACCTCGCGCCCTTGCCAGCGACGAAACTACCTCCTACCCAAGGGAAAACGGAGCAAGAACTAACCCAGCAGAACCCCCATGGGCGGGCAATCGCCGAGCAGCAACAGAACCACGTGGAGGTAGTTTCCGAATGGCTCAGGGAAGATAACCCTCAAGCCGCAAAGGCAGTACTTACAGGGCACCTAGGGAATGCGGCCCTAGGTGCATGCAGCCCCAGTACTCGTGTTACTCCTGGCTCACATGATACCAAAAATGCACACCACCACCACACTGCAGTACTGTTCAATGTTGGGAGACAGAGTCGGTCGACCGTTCGCCCTCACAACAGCATGTGAACTGAGGAGAGTTGTCCGAGCGGAGGTCTGGGACCCCTCCGTCCCCCTTCCTGGGAAGGGAGGGGGGGTTGCCCAGACGGATACATGGCGTTTGTGGTGACGTCATACTGGTTTCCTTGGTTTTGATTGGAGAGTTCTGTTGCTAGTTCGGCTTTTGGTTTGCAATTAATTAATCAGCAGTAGTTTATTTTGGAATTCCTACCTTTCTGGGTGCCTGACCTGGTAGATGGCAGACAAAAACTGCTTCCAAGTACACGGGGGCGTCTTTAGGCCATTGCTCCTCGTGCCCCTCTTGAGGGGGCCAGGTTCTGGCTCTGGTCCCCGGTAGGGCTAGAACTCCTTCGATTGACTGTTGCCACGGTTTAATATATACACATCAGCCTGGTATAGCTCTGGGGTGCCGAAGAGGCTCTCCACAGAAACAGTGAGCTTCGCCCTGAGGCAAGGGAACAGAGCAGCCCTCAAATTCGCACAAGGCGAGAGAGGCCCCAGGGGTTACATCCATTGGACCCCGTGCGTACTCGCCGGGTTTCCCAGGGGGCCCCCTAGCATGGTATCGCTAAGGGGAAACCCAGGCAGGGTACTGCTAACCGGCGCCCAAGTCTACCAACAAACTTCTAACACTGAACTGTCGGGACGTGTCCACTCACGGAGGCCAAACGGGGTACAACCGAACATTATGTCAAGACCCTAATATAACTGGGGGCAAGGGACACAAGGCAGAACCCCCCTCCCCCACCAGGCAGAAAGAAAAAGAAAAACCCCACAAGAGGACAACGTACCCAAGAGGAACAGAGCCGGCCGTTGTTAATGGTGAAAACCATTAACACAGGGTACAGCTGTGCAGTACCTATCACTGCAAAAACTACCACTTACCCAAGGTAAACAAGGGAGGAAAGACACCCCAACACACTTGTGGCAGTCAATCACCGAGCAGCAAAAGACCAACAGAGGTAGACCCCAAGGTGATTTATAGAAGATAACCCCAAGCCCCAGGGGCGGTACTTACAAGGCACTCTGGGAAGGGAAACCTAAGCACATGCAGCCCGAGTACTTGAGAATATTACTCCCAGCTCGTACGCCACCGTAAGAGCAGTACTGAACCCAAGGCACAGCACAACGCAAGAGAGAATCAGGAGCTGGAGCCACACGACCATACCACAATCACATTAGCCGAGAACTCAGAGGGTGGATCGCAGGCGTGGTGGGTCTGGGGCTCCCCCTTCCCAATCCAGGGGAGGGGGGAACTGTAGACACATGTGGCGCAGCTCGTGTGACATCATGCTCATTTGCTCGTTTTCATTTGGGGAGTTCTGTCCACTTGTCTATTTTAGTCATTTTAACCAGAATAGAGGTTTGTTTTGAGGCCCTCACCTTTCTAGGTGCCTGGCCCAGTCGATGGCAGACATAGAATGCTCCAAATCCCACGTGCATTTCTATAGGCCACTGCTCCTCGTGCCTCTCTGAGGGGACCAGGTTCTGGCTCGTGGTCCACGGTAGGCCTAGAACTCCATTCACACTCACTGATGCCAAAGTCTAATGATATAATTATCAGCCTGGATAGCTCCAGGTGGAGCCGAAGGGGCTCTCCCAGAAACAAATGAGAGTATTTAGGAAAAATAGTAGCAGGAACATATTTTGAGCAAGCATAGACTAAACAGATAGAGCAGGAAGTGGTCACCCCCTTTCACTTCCTCGTGTCTCTGAAGAACTCTACACTTAACATGCACTTTGACAAGGTTTCACATGGACTATGATACACAAAATATATTTCCCACAAAAAATACCACAGCTTTAACAAATATAATCCAATATTTAAATTCATTCTAAGAAAAATTACACTGATCTTGAGCACCCTGTGCAAGTGAAGGGTTATTAATCTACACAATTATTACAGAATCATGAACCACAATATCACCACATTTCTAAATACTGTGTATGTAAAGCTTCAATTTAATATGTACTATTTAATGTACATTGAGCCCCAATTATCATCAGATCTGATAAGTCTGAGAATAAGTAGCTTGTTTTGTAAATGCTCTTTAAACCTGTAATGTTTGGAATATGAGCAAGTGCAGCTTAATGGTAACAAGAATACTGTACACACTTAATATTATAAAATTTTATAGTGAAAGTATAGTATTGACAGTATGCACAAATCAGCATGTAACATGTGCTATAATCAAAGACAATGAACTTATCAACTTTTTAAACAAAGATAGTATGTTAATGAGCTTTCAGAATACAGTACAACCTCGATTCAACACACCCCAATTCAACATATCTCTGGCTAGCTCGCACACTTTTCAGGCTGGATTTACTCACCCAGTTCGACAAACAATGGTTTGCCAAAGAGGGGAATGTTCGGATTTGCTTAAGATGTCAAGACAGAGTTCACAGACTGGTGGAAAACTTTCCCATTCCATCACAGGTTACAATTAATAATTCTTTCATATGACAAGTTGGATCACACAAGTGGACCACAAGTGGTCCACAAGTTTACGATGTTGGGACAAAGTTCACAGAGTGGTGGAAAACTGTCTCATTCTATCACAGATTACGATTAATAATTCCTTCATAAGACAAGTTGGATCACACAATTAGACCACACAACAAGTGAACCATATGAACCAAACAACAGATAGGGTGGTCCACACAAGTGAATGACTAAGTTTCAATAATTTTTCATTCACTGATTTGTGGCACACGTATCTTTGCAAATTAATTTAAAGGCTGAAGCGTCAATAGCTAGCTAATGTGTTAAAATCTTCGTATATACATTTTTTGTGATGAAACAAGATGAGTGAGAGTGGACAGGTAAGGAAATACTGTCCAGTAAACCTCACTATACAGTGAGGTTTCATTCACTTTCGTCTGTGTCGTCATAGTTCAGTGACCCATGACTTTGAACGTTTCAGATTAATAAATCATTTCTAAAACTGATGTTTTAATAACTCTTTATTATCCTAATTAAACTAAACTAAATAAAACCAAAAATATATTGTAATACAATAGATATCTGCTATTTGAGAAATTATTCATGTTATTGGCAGCACAACTCCAGCGCGAGACAGTGTGCACACAACACCATGCGTGTTTTGCTCAATTTCGTCGCCACAGTTCTGTGACCTACGGCTTCAAAATAATAATATTAATTAATCAGTTCTAAAATAATAAGAGCTATAAAAAGTACTTATCATAATAATGTTGCTAAACTAAATATATAACCCAAAAATATATAATTTGATGTACAGTAAATCCAATATGTGAGAGAAATTTATGTTACTGAATCTGGCTTAAACGCCAGCCTACTGTAGGGTGTATAGACCTAGTCTGCATTCGTACAGTAGGCATCCAGTACCCTTAGCTTTGTCCACGATTGACGTCTTAACTGACGTCAATTATTCTTCTGCCGGTGGAAGAATAATCGTGGAAATTTACTATTTTTTGACTACAGCTGTATTGTTATACAACAAAATATCTCAGGAGCTTACTAATAAAGCCTTATTAATGCCAAAAATGAAGCAATATTTTGCAAGAACTAGTAGCAGAAAATCAACCAGCACGAGCACAGCCGTACCCGGCACGAGCACAGCCGTACCCGGCACTAGCACAGCCGTACCCGGCACGAGCACAGCCGTACCCGGCACGAGCACAGCCGTACCCGGCACGAGCACAGCCGTACCCGGCACGAGCACAGCCGTACCCGGCACGAGCACAGCCGTACCCGGCACGAGCACAGCCGTACCCCAGCACGGGCACAGCGGTACCCAGCACCGGTACACCAGCAGCCAGCACCAGCTCAAAAGCAGCTGAGGCAAACACAGCAGCAGCGAGCACCAGCAAAGCTGATGCAAACATCTAAGAACATGGTGTGTGTGGAGTGTACAGTTAGAATAAATGTTAAATTTATGTACATAGTGTTAGTGTTAAGGTTGCAGTACAGAAATTTTAGTGTAAAATAGTTTTCATAAACTGTATTGTAGTACTCAACATACAGCAGAACTACTTATCAATACAGATCTAATGGCATAATACAGTAGAGTACGTATGTATTGTACAGCATTCACAACTCCAATTGTGAGAATTGTGAGAATTCAAGATGGACATAACTCCAACAATAAGGTAAATAACTGTAACAGGGTATTTTTTAGTAGAGTAGTAATATATAGGTACAGTATATAATATGATAATGCATTTTTACTGTATTGTTTACAAGAAAAAAAAAAGACACTGGCCCAAATGCCTCTTGAAGGTCACCTCTTGCAACAAATCCAATGCTCCAACACACCGGGATTGGTCCCATATAGTGCGTTGAATTGAGGTTGTACTGTACTTTTATTCTGAACGTATTTTCAAATTTTGCAAACTAGAGAGATCTAATTTGTAAATGTGAAAATCTTCTTAATAACAAATAAATGCAGCTATCTACTAACCATGAATAATATGCTGATCATTAAGAACTTCAATGCTAGACACAGATGGATTTGATATCACCTCGACATCGGATTCCCGTCGAACACACGACGATGCCTCACTGCACACGCTCACACTCTCACTAGACTCCCCCAAACATGAACCCGAATCTGTTCCTGGTAAGGTGACAACTTGTGACTTGAAAAAATAAAGTATTCTTCACCTTAACAAAAACAAGCAAAACATTTTATATGAAAAAAGAAGACATACAAGACAAGGATTGAAGGACCAAAACATTAACCCATAGAAACAGACATGTACTATATACACATTATGTATGCACAAAAAACTAGCGTTGAATGTAATGAAACGCCATTTTCTGGGCGAGTCCAGGAGGCTCCCCGGAGCTTACTAGGCAGATATGCTAATGTCAGACTTTGGCATCAGTCATGTGTATGGAGTTCTTATGGGCCTACCGGGGACCACGACCCAGAACTTGGCCCTCTCTAACCCTTAACATGCTAGGGGTATAATATCCTTTGTTTCCCAAAGGCGCATGTTATTTCGAAAATTTTTCTTGCTAATCTGTTAATTTGTGTTCACTGATCATGGGAAAAATAATAAAAAAAATCGTAAGTGGCATATATTGCCCGCTATAGGGCGGGGAAGTCTGGCAAAAAACAGGCACTGACTCAGCGTGCGTCCCAGGCGGTCTGTTGATCGCCAGCTGTCAGGCCGGAGTTGCCACTGGAGCGAGAATATTATTGGGATATCTACTCGCGTGTAGTGTTTGAAATGGCGGGGTTACTGGCCGTTAACAGTCCCCGCCGAAGTAGTTTTCCGACCAGGAACACTGAGCCCTACAGTTGTGGGCTTGGTGTCCGAACCTCTGGTGGTAAAAACAAAGCTCTCCTCAGTGTTCTCGCTGTCGCCTAGATCCTGATACTGGATTCGCTTGGTACGTCCTTCCTGGGCGGAAGAAACGCCGGTTCTGGAGGACGTCGAGTTGTTGGGTGTCTGTAGTCTGCTGTGTATCATTGAGGTAGGACAGCGTAGCGTTATTAGACGTTGTATGAAGCCGGTCTGCCAGTGTAGCCAGCTGGGCTAATGGGGTGTCGTCAGCCATACTGAATAGGGCCGGTTGAATGTGTTTTGGACAGAGTTGTATCCAGAGTGATCTTACAATCTCGCTGGGGGCTGGGCCTGTTGCAGTATGCATCACATACTGAATATGCCACAGAAGCTGGGCTGGTGTTTTGTCTGCTAATCTTTTGTCAGTGAGGAGTTGATCCCTTTGTTGAATTCGGCGTTCCCTCGCTGCCTGTAGAAGAGTGGTCTTCAATGCGGTGTACGTCCTGGTGTCTGGTGATGGTGCAGTGATGATAGCGGAGGCAGTGTGCATCGCCAACGATGGAAGTGTTGGCAGGGTACAGGAATATTGGGCTTTCTCAGTCGTAATTTCGTGGTGGTCGAAAATAGCCTCCATCTGCATGAACCAAAATTCGGGTTCCTCTGCATTGTATGCTGGAAACCTGGTAGTTAAATCCATGACGAAGATCTAGTTTGTAACTAAGTTTTCTTTTTCACTCACTGGGTCACCAATGCAACGGTTCTATTGTTACGTAAAGTATGGTGACAATAAACACCAACACTAAGATAATATATATATTTGGTCGAATATACAGAAGTACGCAGGTGGTACTTTGGTGTGAGTTGAGCGCACTGAGCGTCGGTACAATATCTCGCAAGTGTCTGCTCTAGACCACAATTAAAAGTAGACTAGTTAATATTTGCTATTCTGCTGCTTATATGCTCGGGCAACACCTCACCTCATTCATCTCCAAAGGTTGACAGGAATATTAACACTTTCGCGCTTTATATTAGAGATAACTCGTCACTGGTTTTTCTTACAATTCCGCATAACTGCCTACTTTTCTCGTCAATCAAAAAAATATTTCTATAAATTCCATTTTTTAACCGAAATGGATGGGGATACTTTTGTTTTGTAGAGAATTTATTTGCGAATTTTTTGGTACCAGAATGAATATTATATCACATAAACTTCTATGAGTAAAAAAAAAATACACAAAGTATGTTTGGGGGTGTGGCGAGCGTGTGGCAGTGGGTTCCCTTTAGCCGTTGATATATCCAACACGTGGGAAATATTTGTATGTGTTATGTATATGTCTGTGTAGGGAATTTTACTGCGATCACTGTCATACAAATTATAAAATGTTTCAACAAGTATAAACATGACAAACATCAAACGAACGAAAACAATGCGTTCGTTTCTGCCGCGAACGCATACTGAGCGACGTGGTTCTATATTTGGCGCTTCTCTTACACATGCTTTGTACCAATGTTATACAGTTCATCTTATAGAAAATTTTATTGCGAACACATTGGTATAAAAAAGAAATACGTACATAGAAAAGTAGGGTCAGGAAACGTATAAACTTTCCAAGCATGATTTCCCCCCTGTGTTTTCGCCAGTGCGCTCGCGGCTAACTACTCTCCACTTCACACACTCTTGCGGGTGGGTAATTACCTATATTAAACATTCATATGCATATGTCCGTGTAGAGAATTTTATTGCGATTCCAATGATACCAAAATTAGCGATGTAGGACAACTGTAGGCTTCGCAACCATTAAGAAAGTGGAAACATTTTGTTGCTGTTTGGCGCTCTCGGCGAGTGATCTGCATAGTTTTTTATTTGGTGTTGATACTCCTTATGCTTGGGGCGGCATTTTATAGGTATGCTCTTATAGGCAATTTCATTGCGAACACAGTGATACCAAATTTAAATACGTGCGCCTTCAATTATTGTCAGGACAGTCAAAAGAGTGTACACTTTTTCGGTCTTACCGCGTAGGCGCGCGAGGTGCCGAAAGCATCTGGGGTATTGTTTTTTTTTTGAGCGCCGAGAGCGCGAAAGTGTTAACAATGCATTTGGAGCGAGTATATTATTGGAATAATCTACTCGCTACACCACAAAGAGATAATTACCTAATTATTTCAATGTCTCTGATTTTTCAGTTTTTTTTTTGCTGTAATATTATTCAATAGTGTGTAGTTTGATATATTTATATAATAAAATGAGTGAATCATCGCTGTACTCAAAAATATGGTGTGCATATTGTTGATTCAATTATGTTCATCAGTGAACAAATACTTTGTCGGTTATTACACTATATACACAGGTTATATATAAGTATCTGCATGTTTTGTTCACCATAACGAACCACTAAGTTGCTATTATGAGTCAAAAAGTAACGAGGAGTGACCGCCGTGTACCAGCCAGCCACTCACGCCCTCCCTCAAGTCACCTGACTCCTTACCTTGAGGTTACCTTGAGGTGCTTCCGGGGCTTAGCGTCCCCGCGGCCCGGTCGTCGACCAGGCCTCCTGGTTGCCGAACTGATCAACCAGGCTGTTGGACGCGGCTGCTCGCAGCCTGACGTATGAGTCACAGCCTGGTTGATCAGGTATCCTTTGGAGGTGCTTATCCAGTTCTCTCTTGAACACTGTGAGGGGTCGGCCAGTTATGCCCCTTATGTGTAGCACCCACATTCTCCTCCCACAATGCTGTTTTTGCTTTTATTCACTATATACAGACGCTATATATATAAGTATCTACATTCGTGTTCACCATAACGAACCACTAAGTTGGTATGCTGAGTGGCAGTGGCAATGGCAACCCGCCACTGGCTGCCACTTCCTCCCTCCCTCCCTCACCTCACCTGACTTGCCACCATTCTCCACCCACCATACTGTTTTTGCTTTTATATACAGACGTTATATATAAGTATTTACATGTTTTGTTCACCATAACTGTACATCTAAGCTCGTATGGTGAGTAAAGGCACAAAGACGTAGGACCTCACACAGTTAGCTGATGGCTGCCGCCCTCAAGGCCAGACACACTAATATTTCTCCTCCAACACTACTGTTTGTGGTGTTATTACGCTATATACACACATTATATATAAATATCTACCTGTTTTATTCACCATACTTGTACAAGTAAACTGGTATGGTGCCCACAGACCATCGTGGTAACCAGTAAACAACACCGTCGTCTGCACGACGCCACCACCCTCACCAAAATGGCGGCTCCCAACCTACTACTCTTGCTGTTTATACTCTCTATACACACGTTATATATAAGTATCTACATTTGTGTTCACCATAGCGAACCACTAAGCTGGTATGGTGAGTGCAGTCAATAAAAGGTGGCCACACAGTCAGAAGACATCGCCACCACCCTCCCTCCCACAGCATTACTCCTCCCTCTATGGCGCACAGCGCTAAATATCACCACAATCCTGCTATTGTCAGAACCCTGGTCAGTTTTATCACAGTCAGGGCGATGCTGTGGTCACAAGCTGAACAGCATTGCTGTGAGCTCATGCTGCGTGCGTCAGGCTTGGTAGCTCACTCAATACTGAGGCCCCTAACACCCGGGAGTTTGGCCCACGATTTTTTTTTTAAATGACGTCTGTTTATAAGAGCCCTGATGAAGGTGTGGTGAACCCCGTGTATCCGCGGGCCATTTAAATCTTGCGTAGTACTCCAACACGTCATATGACGTGATGCGCACTTTTTCGGTACGTTACTCAACACGTCATATGACGTGTTGCGCAGTTTAAGGGCTAAAGAGGCAAGGGGAGCAATGGCCTATAGAAACCCCCGTGTAATTGGAAGCATTCTATGTCTGACATCGACCGGGTTAGGCCCCCAGCAAGGTAGGCATCCCAAAACAAACCCCTATTCTGGTGAAAATTGCAACCAAAAGGCGAACAAGTGGAAAGAACTCCCCAAACAAAAAATGAGCAAACTAGTATGACGTCATTCATTGTCGCGCCGCTGTCTACGCAGTCCCCCTCCTCCCCAGGAGGGGGAAGGGGCAGCCCCAGATCTACTGTGCCGGCGATCCACACCCCAGTTCTGAGGCTGGATGTTAAAAACACGCAAAAAATATGCTGACCGGAGGGAGGGAGGGATGCTGGGGAGCCTCCGGGACTCACCCAGAAAATGGCGTTTCATTACATTCAACGCTGGTTTTCTGTGGGGAGCCCCTACGGCTCCCCGGAGCTAACTACCCACAGAGAATAGAATAGGGACTTACCCGGGAGTCGGTTGCTGCTCATGTGTATAGAGTCCCGAAGCAGCCAATTGTCCCAAAGTTAAGACAACTGGCTGCATTCGCCGACCCAAAGCGATACAAGCCCGAACGGGCCCAGGAACATTTACAAGGTAACGAGCAGCCAGGACCTGTTCGACCGCCAAAATCCCCACACCTGAATCTGGTATGGTATGCCAGATTACAAGTCGTGAAATTGTTCACGACTTTTGTTAGGCCAAAGCTAGAATATGCAGCGGTTGTGTGGTGCCCATATCTTAACACTTTCGCCCGGTAACGACGCAGCATTGTGTCGTTTTCGGCGGCAAATTGGCGGCAGCTTTGGGAGGGGCGCACAGCGGTTTTGGATATTATATGCATATTATATGCATATACTCTTGTAGGGAATTTCATTGCGAATACTTTGATACCAAAATGAAAGACCTAGGACCAGAATTGAGGTAACAAAGTTGAAAACAGTATACCCATTTTATTAGCGCTCACTGGGATTATGCTCCGTCACTTTTTCTGTTTGCTGTGGGTGGTACGCCTGGCTTTTGGACTTTACATTTGCATATACTCCTGTAGGGAATTCTATTGCGAACACAATGTTACCAAAATGAAAGACCTAGGACGAGAATTGAGATGTCCAAAGTGAAGAAAGTGTACACATTTTATTGCTCTTATGCACTCCCGGGTAACGCACTCACTTTCTCTGTTTATTGTGGATGGTACGCCCGGCTTTTGGACTTTATATGTCTTTAGTCGTGTAGAGAATTCTATTGCCAACACAATGATACCAAATTGAAAAACCTAGGACGAAAAATGAGATGACAAAGTAGAAACGAGTATACACTTTTGCAGTATTACCTCGTTCTCTAATGTAATGAGAGGCGCCTTGGGATGGTGCAGTGCTCTCTTTCCGGGCCACATTCATCACGTCAGCGGGTGGAGCGTGCTGCAGTTTTTTACTTCATATGCATATGCTCTTGTTGGAAATTCTATTGCGAACACAATGATACCAAGATGAAAGCCCTAGGACGGGAATTGAGGTGACAAACGTGAAAGGAGTGTATACATTTTATCGCTCTTATGCGCTCCCGGATAACACGCACTCACTTTCTCTGTTTGTTGTGGATGGTACGCCAGGCTTTTGGAGTTTATATGTCTTTAGTCATGTAGAGAATTCTATTGCAAACACAATGATACCAAACTGAAAAATCCTGGACAAGAATTGAGGTGACAAAGTTGAAGAGAGTATACACTTTTCAGAATTACCATGCGCTCCCGTGAAACACTGGGACCCACTCCACCTAGTTGAGGGCTGGCGGGCTGGGGCCCACTGGGCCTAGTTGAGGGCTGGCGGGTTGGGGCCGCCAAAGTGTTAAGAAGCACATCAACAAACTGGAAAAGGTGCAAAGACATGCTACTAAGTGGCTCCCAGAACTGAAGGGCAAGAGCTACAAGGAGAGGTTAGCGGCATTAAATATGCCAAAACCAGAAGACAGAAGAAAAAGAGGTGATATGATCACTACATACAAAATAGTAACAGGAATTGATAAAATCGATAGGGAAGATTTCCCGAGACCTGAAACTTTAAGAACAAGAGGTCATAGATTTAAATTAGCTAAATACAGATGCCGAAGAAATATAAGAAAATTCACTTTTGCAAACAGAGTGGTAGACGGTTGAAACTTCTCCAGGCCACTACAGCTAAACCACAAGCGCTAGAGACTTTTTATTTGGATTTTTGTGCTTCCTGAAGGCTAATTAACAATGTCATAAGAAAAAATAATTTTTTCAGAACAATTTTTTTCTTGAGCGCCCTGGGGATGTTTGCAATTTAACAGTTAGCGGTTTAAGGGTTAACCCTTTTGTGGCTCCGGGCTATTTAGCATTTGTCACCCACAGGTGCATACCAAAAAAAAAAAAAAAAAAAAAACTTTTTTCTTCCTAACCTGTTGAGTCATGTTCCCTGACCACGAGAAAAAAAAATTCAATTGTACTTACCGACGACATAATTGAGCCAACAATATGGGCGATGACATCACACCCTGCATGATCGCTCATGCACGGTGTGATGAATTGCTTCAGAATTGCTTTTAAATATATGGATGGCAATATACTTAAGAAATTGCTCACGACTTTTGTTAGGCCAAAGCTAGAATGTGCAGCGGTTGTGTGGTACCCATATCTTGGGAAGCACATGGAGGTACGCTGCAAGAGCCACCCGCACCACATCAGGTTGGATGCGATAGGCCAAAAACCTCCGGAAGACGGAATCGACGCACCCGGGGGAACACTGAACCGAACCCAGGCAGGGGCCAACACCAAATCCAACTCGTACGCAGAGGGGGAGGGGGAGGGGAAAGAAAACCCTACATCTTGTAATAACAAGCCCCGCTCAGAGGGAAGAAAAACTCAGACGGGGTCCAGCGGGGCCCAAGGCCCCCCAAGTCAGCCCCTCCCCAGCCTCGAGGTCATTCACAGCAGGACCCGGGGCCGAGTCCTCTCCCCAAGCCCCGACCCCACAAGACAAGGACTGAGCAGCCGTAGAAGCTGGAAAAAAGGGGGCCCACTGGTCAGACCCAGAAGCTTTGGCCGGGAGACAAGACTCAAATGCCTCCGCCGCCCCCCTGGAAGAGGCATTTCCCAAAGCTGCCCGTTACTTGATCTCGAGATCAACTCCGAAACCCTCAGACGTTTCGGGGCCGGAAGCAGGAAGGGGGGGTACCAGAATGAACAACAGGAGGGGTGAAAGGACAAGGAGGTGCGGACAGAACCAGGATCGAAGCTACCCCCACCCCAAAGTCCAGGTCTCGAAAAGCAAAGCGGGGCAGCCCCGGGGCATCCGGGTGAGCAACCAACTGAGCGCGTTGCAACAGATGAAACCTAGCTTGCAAAGCACGCGCCGCCTGTACTCTTAATAGAATCATCAGAGGATTGGGTAAATTGAGTCACAAGCAAGCAGCAACACTCGCAGGACTCACGGTCGAACGTATCCATCCACCCACCAGTCAGCCATCATTGACGCAATGCGTGCATTTGGAGCCGACATGGTGCACAGATTTTTCTTGATTGTGCAGATATATAAAACAAATGCACAGAATGAACATTCCAGCCTCATGACAATTCAAAATAATAGGAATAATAGGCCGTGAATCTGTGAAGTCACAGTGGACAAACTGAACCATCTGCCACCAACCACCACAGGCTGGCGCGATGCATGGCATCGTGCTAGCCCTTCCTACCTAAGTTCGGGTAGCATGACTTCCCAACCCCAATCGGGAAACTGGAAGTTTCGGATAACTAAAGTTCGGAAACGAAGTGGTGCTCTGTATATGTATGTACAAAAGAATGGGGGTGGTAGAGGAAGAAAATATTAGTGTTCAGTGAGAATCCATAAGGTCTTCTCTCAATACTCCTTATTTTCTTCTCTGAGGCTATGGGTCCCCACATTTGCACCAGAAGTGGTACCCTCAACTTTTATGCATACATATATTTTAAATTGTGTGTTTGGGAGGAGGGAAAGTGTAGCATGCATGCTTACCTAATAATAGCATACATGCTTGCTTAGTTGAACCAAGGGTCTAGTTCTATATGCTTCGACTACCAGTTTTGTTGTACCTAGTATGTTTTATTAACTTTCCTGATGTTCTGGCTCGTTGTATATGGCTCTAAAATTGATTATAGAGATGGCTTCAACAGCTTTTTCTTAATCACTCATACAGAGTACTATACAAGTATTTCATTAATTTTTTTCTGGTGGTGGCCAGCTGTAACCAGAGAGGTGTTTGACCTAACTGCTGGGTGGATCATTTGCTGCTTCATTTCATTTTTTTGTAAACTTTGCAGTTGTCCATTTTGCTTCACTTCCTTTGTGTTTTTCTTCGGTGAGGGTTATCTTAAGAGTCCCCTGCTCCCTGTACCTCTGTGAGGGGGCCAGGGTTTTGGCCCTTGGTCACTGGTAGGCTTTTAATGACTCCTAGGGCTGATGTGACTTGTGTATGTAAAGCTACCTCCCTTCACGGAACCACTTTTCACCCTCTCCAGAAACTAATAATAAAGTATAATGTTTAGAGCCTTGAATTAAAATTCATACAAGATCACAGAGAACTCTATGAGAACTTGGTGAAATAAATATAAAAGAAAAGCCTGAATTTCATAGCGTCCCTCAAAGAAATCAATCGACGGATTACTACAAGGCAATATTGAATTTTGAAGTTTGAATAAACAAGCAATACATGGTTCAGAAATGCAGCCATTAGGCTTTAATTTCTTAAGTTTGTTGAAAAAAAAAAAAGCATTGAATGTAATGAAATGCCATTTTCAGAGTCCCAAAGGCTCCCCAGAGCTATCCAGGGCTGAATGGATATGTATAACTTTCTGGCATCAGTCAATGTGCACAGAGTTCTTGCCTACCGGGGACCATGAGCCAGAACCTGGCCCCCCCTCAAGAGAAGCACGAGGAGCAATGGCCTATAGAAACCCCCGTGTGGTTGGGGGCGTTCAATATCTGCCATCGACAGGATCTGGCACCCAGAAAGGAAGGCACCCCAAAACAAACTCCTATTCTGGTGAAATTATTACCGAAAGCCGAACAAGTGGACAGAACTCCCCAAACAAAAATTAGCAAACGAATGTGACATGTCGCCGCGCTGCAATCTGTGCAATCCCTGTCTCTCCTGGGACGGGAAAGGGGGAGGAGCCCCAGACCCCCATGCCGGCGATCCACCCTTCAGTTTTTAGGCTGGGTGTCAAGTCAAAACACGCGAAAACACCGCCGACTGGAGGGAGGGATGCTTGGGAGTCTCCAGGACTCACCCAGAAAATGGCGTTTCATTACATTAACCCTTAAATGGCGCATAGCTATATATCATTTGACACCCACAGGCGCATACCAAAAAAAAAAAAAAAAAAAAAAAATTATTTTTTCTTCCTAACCTGTTAATTTGTGTTCACTGATCACGGGAAAAATAATAAAAAAATCGTAAGTGGCATATATTGCCCACTATAGGGCGGGGAAGTCTGGCAAAAATCAGGCGCTGACTGAGCGTGCGTCACAGGCGGTCTGTTGATCGCCAGCTGTCAGGCCAGTTTCCACAAAGAGATAATTACCTAATTATTTCAATGTCTCTGATTGATTTTTCGTAGTTTTTTTGCTGTAATATTATTCAATAGTGTGTAGTGTGATATATTTATATAATAAAATGAGTGAATCATCGCTGTACTCAAAAATATGGTGTGCATATTGTTGATTCAATTATGTTCATCAAACAGTGAACAAATACTGTGTCGGTTATTACACTATATACACAAGTTATATATAAGTATCTGCATGTTTTGTTCACCATGACAAACCACTAAGTTGGTATGCTGAGTGGCAGTGGCAGGCAGTGACTGGCTGCCACTCCCTCCCTCACCTCACCTGACTTGCCACCATTCTCCACCCACCATACTGTTTTTGCTTTTATATACAGACGTTATATATAAGTATTTACATGTTTTGTTCACCATAACTGTACATCTAAGCTTGTATGGTGAGTAAAGGCAAGAGACGTAGCTACTCACACAGTCAGCTGGTGGCGGCCGCCCTCAAGGCCAGATGCACTAATATTTCTCCTACAACAATACTGTTTGTGGTGTTATTACACTATATACAAACATTATATATAAATATCTACCTGTTTTATTCACCATACTTGTACAAGTAAACTGGTATGGTGCCCAAAGACCATCGTGGTCATCAGTAAACAACATGGTAAGTCCTGCAGACGACGCTCCTCCCTCACCAAAATGGCGGCTCCCAACCTCCTACTCTCGCTGTTATCTCACACTATACACACGTTATATATAAGTATCTACATTTGTGTTCACCATAGCGAACCACTAAGCTGGTATGGTGAGTGCAGTCAATAAAAGGTGGCCACACACACTCAAAAGACAACGCCACCATCCTCCCTCCCACAGCATTACTCCTCCCTCCATGGCGCACAGCGCCAAATATCACCACAATCCTGCTATTATCAGAACCCTGGTCAGTTTTATCACAGTCAGGGGTCTTCTGTAATAATATCATCGCTACATAATAGCATGAACAAGTATATTATGGCATTTTTAGGCGATGCTGTGGTCACAAGCTGAACAGCAGTGCTGTGAGTTCATGCTGCGTGTGTCAGGCTTGGTAGCTGACTCAATACTGAGGCCCCTAACACCCGAGAGTTTGGCCCACGATTTTTTTTAAAAATGGCGTCTGTTTACAAGAGCCCTGATGAAGGTGTGGTGAACCCCGTGTATCCGCCATGACCCTGTTCGACCTCCAAAAACCCCGTGCCTGAATATCAACCCAAGACATGTTGCCAAAGACGGCAGCCAAAGCAGCAAACTTACGCACGTCATGGGCACGAGGATAGACCACAGGCTGGCTAGTCTTAATAATCCTGCGGACGACCTGGGAGACCCAAGCCTGGGAACAGGGAAGAAGGGAAACTGGATCAACCCAAAGTGCATCCCTGGCCACCGAAGCTGTGGCGTGCAAATAACAACGGAGAGCTGTAACCGGACACAAGACATGATGCACCCCCGGCCTGACCAACCAAGCATCAACAATCTAGGGACCCTTCTGGAAAGCAGCAGTCTCACTCTTCGCCAGAAAAAAAGGAGATGGCTGCAACCAAACAAACCTACCACCAGAACCAAAAGAGCAGAAAGCCCTGCGCCGGACAAGAGCATGAAGTTCCCCGACCCGACCACCAGAGGCCAATGCCAATAGGAAAAGGAGCCTCGGAAAAACAATCCTGAACTAAAGGGGCCACCGCAAACCAAGGAGAAGAGAGGAAAAGGAAAAAGAGCACCTGGCCCAAGGACCAGGAGGGCTCAGGCCGGAGGTGAAACAATGCACAAGACAACTTGCAGAACGGAGAAGACATAACATCAATACCGAACGCAAGCTGAAGCGGCTCTGTCAGCGCCACACGATAGGAGGCGACAGTATTCGGCATAAGATGATGGTCCTGAAACAACAACAACAGGAAGGACAAAACAACCCTATCAGAGACCGAAGTACATCTACGCAGTGATAGGAAAAACCCGAAGGACCGCCAGGAAACCTCATACTGCCACCGAGCTGTAAGCAAGCAGATGGGAGACCAACAACAAAGTCACCTGCGCCCCATACAAATGGTAATAGATTAGAGTCAAAAAGACCAGACGCGAAGACTCGAGGAGAAGATGGAACTAGCCTCGTAATGGGCAGGACTGATCTTCTGAAAGAAGTGGAGCCGTGCGAAGACCCTCGGGTTCGGACGCTGAGCAAGCAGGTTCCGAAACCAAGGCTGGGCCGACCACCAAGTGGCCAAGACGACGACTATTCCTTGGTAAGTCTCCAAGCGAGCCAGGACTTGGAGGAACAGCTGAACCGAGGGACAGAGATACAGGTAACCCCACCTCGGCCAGTCCTGCCTGAAGGCATCGATCTCGATGGCCTCGCAGTCGGGGAATGGCTCCACGTATACCGGGAGATGCCTTGACCACACCGATGCCAAAAGATCCACTTCCGAAAGCCCGAACGTCCGGCAGAGCCAACAAAACGAGTCGGCATCGACCGTCCATTCCGTGGACAGTGGAATGAACCAGGACAGGCTGTCCGCCAAGACACTGGAACCCCCCCCCCCCAAATGTGAAACGCACAGGAGAACCAAACCCGAAGAATTTGGTAAACGAGTCACCTGAAGTGATCAGCCCCAAAGGGCCAAGGACCACATCGAACCCCCGCGGTTCAGGCAAGGTACCACCAGGGAACAGTCCGAATGGAGCCGGACTGTTGATCCGCAAGAGACTCAAATCCTCTGGAGCGACATCCACACATCCGCGAACTCCCGCACCATGCTGTGAGCCCGACGGAGGGACAGAACCAACCTCCCCTGGCCGGCCTGGAGAGCACTGGTCATAAAGCCCCAGCCAAAAGACGAAAGCGTTCGTGAACACATCGAGCAAGGGTTCAGGGTAGACGGCAAGGCACTAAACCCTGAAAAACCCGAAGAGGAAACTGGAGGCCAAACCCAGCAGTCACGAGAGAGGCGGAAGGGATGTCCCCGAAGGAACCAGAACAGCCGATGAAGCCACACCCAACCCGGCAGGTAGGCCACCATGGCAGAGTTCAGGCTTCAGCACAAACCCTCGAGCAACCTCCGCGTTACCCGGGAGCCCCTCAGAAACAGACGGAGGCGGGAACCCAGATGAAGCAGAGCCACCAGAGGAAGAGACAAGGAAGCGGTCCGAGCGTCCCACACAAGACCCAGCCAAAACCGAACCTGAGAGGGAACCAGATGGGACTTCTGTCAGTTCACCAAAACCCCGAACCCGGCGAGCTGGGAAAAAAATAAATCCCTGGCGAGCAGACACGTGGACAGGCTGGGAGCCCAAACCCGCCAGTCGTCGAGGTAGGCCAGAACCCAAATACCTAACACACACAGGCGGGCCACCAGGACCCGATAAGGTGAGTGAAAACGCGAGGCGTCAGAATCAAGCCGAATGGAGGGCAACGAAAGCAATAACCTCGACATCCCACCACAAAATGAGCCAGTCCATGAACTGCGGATGCATCGGGACGTGGCAATACGCATCCTGGAGGTCCAGGGACACCAACCAAGCACCCGGCTCCAACAGAAGACGGACCTGGGATAGAGTAGTCATCCGAAAGGAGGGGCAATAAACCCATGGGTTCAGACGTGACAAATCCAGAATGAACTGGAGGTCTGCACAGTACCGTTTCGAGACCAGAAACAGGCGCGAGATCCACCTGAGGGACGAGGACGTTTCGACCACACCCAAGCGAACCCACTCCGAGACGACTTGACAGAGCTGAGAAGGAGCCTGCCCTGCCAGCGCCCTGTCGGAGGAGGAGGAGCCACCCAATGCCACCAGAGGCCGCACAAAATGACCTGAAAGCAAAATCAGGGTTGCGCAGGAGGTAAGCTGCAAGGGCTTCCCGCATCCACTGTGACGGGACTCGGTAAACTGGAAACCTCCAGAAAGACGGAACCGAAGAACCGTCAGGGCATGTAACCAAACCCGGGGAGGGGTAGATGCCAAATCCAACTTGTACAAGGAGGGAGCAAAAGAGAACCCCACACCCTGTAACACCAAGCCCCGCTCTGAGGGTTCAAAAACCCAAGCAGGGTCCAAAGTCAACTCCTCCCCCCGTCCCAGGAACCTCACTCAAAGGATCCAGGGCCGAGCCTGTTACCTACCCCCCAACCCCCCACCTCTAAAGAAAAGGCGGAGCAGCAGGAACGAAGCGGGCCCACTGGTCAGACCCAGAAGCTCCAGCAGGACCAGGATCGAATGCCTCCGCCGCCACCCCGGAAGGGAACTTCCGAGACTGCCCGAGTCTCGACACCAACTAAACCCTGTCCTGACTCCGAAACCCTCAGACACTTCGGAGCCAGAAGCAACGGGGGAGGAACTAAATGGACAACAGAAGGCGAAGGGCAAGGGGGGGTAAAATGGAACCAGAGTCGAAGCTACTCCCACCCCCCAAATCTGGGTCCCTAAAACCAAAACGGGGCAGTCTCGGGGCAACCAGGGAAGCAACTAACTTAGTGCGTTGCAGCAATCTAAACCTAGTATGCAATGCAACTGCTGCCTGCACCCTCATATCATGATCAGTAGCTTGGGTGGACTGGAGCACGTACAGGCAACAAACGTCGCATGACTCCGGGTTAAAAGAATCACCAACCCAACAGGCAGCATGGCAGTATGAGCAACCTTCCTACTCACACAAAGCGAGAGGGGACTCAAGGGTCGCATCCATCAGACCAGGGAGCCGCAGCGGGGTTTCCTAGAGCCCTTAGCCTTATTAACACACTAAGGGAAGCCCAGGCAGGGTACTGCAAACCGGCGCCCAAGACTACCAAACAATCTGCTAATAGCTGAACCCCTGGGATGTGTCCACTCACAGGGGCCTAGCAAGGGGTACCACCAACCACACAAAAACTGAAAATAGATATAATGATAGATATATACACCCACAACACAGAAGGGAGAACCACCAAGGCCGACCCCCCTCACCAAGCTGAAAAGCAAAACCCCATAAGAGGACAATGTACCCAGGTGGAACAGAGCTGGCCACTGTAAGAGGTGAAAACTAGCTGTGCAGTACCCCGCGCCCCTACCAGTGACGAAAACTACCTCCTACCCAGAGGCAAACACGGGCAACAAACACCCAGTTGACTCCAAGGGTGGCCAAGTAAAAGACACAGCTGGGGTAGATCCTGAGGTGACTTGTGGAAGGTGGCCCCAAACCCCAAGGGTAGTACTTACAGGGCACCTAGGGAAGGTGGCCCTAGGCGCATGCAGTCCGAGTACCGAAGAATATTACTTCTGGCTCGCACACCACCAGTAGAGACAGTCCACGCCACAAGGCACAGAATCTGAGACAAATCACTGGAGCCAGAGGCACAAGACCACGCCAGTACCACATCAACCCGAGAACTGAAGGGTAGATCGCCAGTGTGTGGGTCTGGGGCTCCCCCTTTTCCCTCCCGAGGAGGTGGGGGGTTGCGCAGACAGCGGTGCGGCAACATCATGACGTCATGTTTGATTGCTAATTTTTGTTTGGGGAGTTCTGTCTACTCTTTCGGCTTTCGGTAGCAATAGTTTCACCAGAATAGGGGTTTGTTTTGGGGCGCCTACCTTTCTGGGTGCCAGATCCAGTCAATGGCAGACATAGACTGTTTCCAACCACATGGGGGTTTCTATAGGCCATTGCTACTCATGCCTCTCTTAAGGGGGTCAGGCTCTGGCTCATGATCCCTAGTAGGCAAGAACTCTGTGCACATTGACTGATGCCAGAAAGTTATACATATCCATTTAGTACAGTATTAAAAGTAACCCTCTTTATTGCAGTACAGTAAGTTGTTTTCTCTGACGGGTAAAAATATATTCAAAGAATACTAATCTCAAGAACAAGAGATAAAGCAATAGGTTATGGTCCTGGAACCACTACACTCTCATAAGCAGTTCTCAACTGTGGATAAATTTACATTTAGGAAAGACCTGGGTAAATACTGGTTAAGTAACAGGTCGGTGATTTGTGGAACTAATTACCACGTAACGTAATAGAAGTAGGATCCCTCGATTGTTTCAAGCATAGGTTAGACATATATATGAATGAGATTGGGTGGTTATAAATAGAAGCTGCCTCGTATGGGCCAATAGGCCACCTGCAGTTGCCTTTATTCTTATGTTCTTATGTTCTGAGTTCAACTTTCATCAAATGTTTCAATTTATATTTTAAAACCAAGCAAATTAACCCATATTGTTGCAGAATTAACAGAATATGAAAAAGCTTTCCTATTTTCACATAATAGTGAGAGTGCTATTGTGTGTCGAGTCTGACAACTTTCACTTCCTGTGCAAGTCCAGCCCCTCCAATAATGATAGTACTTACAGCAGTTCTTTGGTCAAACATCAAAAAGGGTCTGTTGGACCCCCCAAAAGCGTTCATGTTTTGTATTGTTGAATAAGCCCAAATGACATACTAAAATGTGGAACAGAAACTAAAGAACCTGACCTAACCTATCCAGACAATGAGAAGCCTAATACGGTATAGTATACATGTGCCATACTAGGCCTAGGAGTAAGTTTTATATGCCATCTAGAAAGTTAGTAGTAAAAAGCATGAACATTCTTGGATGCAACAGTCCATTTTTGTACATTTGAACAAATAGTTGCTGTAAATACTATCATTTTATGAGGATGGGTTGGTGAAATTCATATCAGAATTTTTCATCTTAATTGTTTACCTAAGAAAACTCTTATTGTTTTACCTGGCAGATGAACTCCCACAGAAGATCTTGATTTCTGCACCGGCGTTTGTTTTATAGGGGTACTGCACAAAAAATCTTTTTTATCATACATAGCTGATGAAGAAACTGCAGGATGATCCACCTTCTCCACACGAACAACAACACCCCCGCCACAGTTGGGGCATTTTAGCGTGCTGGAACCTAAAAAACAAAAACAAAAAAAAGCGTTGAATGTAATGAAACGCTTTTTCTGGGCGAGACCGGGAGGCTCCCTGGAGCTATATCGGGCTGATGTGTATTCAGTGGCGCCTCGATTAACGAGTTTAATCCGTTCCGGCACCGAGCTCGTCATGTGGAAAATTTGTCTTGCAAAAAACAAAACTGTCGTCGGAGGTGTCCGAGAACCAGCGGGAATGCTCGTTAGTCGAGACATTTTCTGCAAGTGGCTTGCTCGTAACTGGAGCTGCTCGTCACTCGAGGTTCAATTGAATATTAGACCGTGGCAACAGTCAATCGAAGGAATTCTAGGCCTTCTGGGGACCAGAGCCAGAACCTGGCCTCCCTCAAGAGGGGTACAAGGAGCAATGGCCTTAACCCTTAAACTGCGCATGGCGTATATATACACCATGAGTAACATGCGCCACGGTGCACATGGCATATATACACGCCATAGGGTGCCAGGCACGATTCAAATGGCCCGTGGCTACACGGGGTTCACATTAGCTTCACATCAGGGCTCTTGTAAACAGACGCCATTTTTTTTTTAAATTGTGGGCAATATTCTCCAGTGAGAGCGCCACAGTGTTGGAGCAACCAAGGCTGGCGCACTCAGCATGAGCGAACAGCATTGCTGTTTAGCTTGTGACCACAGCATCGCCGAAAAATGTCAAAATATATAATTGCTATTATTTAGCGATGACAGTATTACAGATGACCCCTGACTGTGATAAAAATGACCAGGATTGTGATAATAGCAGGATTGTTGTGGTGATTAGCGCTGTGGGAGGAGTGATGCTGAGGGATGGAGGGAGATAGCATCATTTACTGACTCTGTGGCAACCTGTTACTGTCTGCATTCACCGTACCAGCTCAGTGGTTCTCTATGGTTAACATAAATGTAGATACTTATATATAATGTGTGTATTAGTGTAATAACAGCAAAAGGATTATGCTGGGAGGAGCCATGTGGGTGACGGAGGTGATGTCGTCTGCATGACTTGTCTAGCTGTGTAGAGGATGGTCACTATGCTCTTTGGGCACCCTACATGCTTAGGTGTACAGTTACAGTGCATACAGCCTGTAGATACTTATATATAATGTGTGTATATAGTGTAATACCACTGCAAACAGTATTGTTGGGGGAGAAATTTAGTACATGTGACCTTGAATGTGTGAGGGAGGCAGTCGCTAGCTGTGTGTAGCAAAGTCTCTTAGTGCCTGAACTAACTATATCAGCTTAGTTGCACAGCTGTGTTGAACAAAACATGTAGATACTTATATATAACGTCTGTATATAGTGAATAAAATAAAAAACAGGATGGTGGGAGAAGAAAGTGGGCGAGTTAGGCATTGCTGAGGGAGTGGCAACGAGTGGCTAGCTGTGTGGGGCAGTCACTCCTCGTTGCTTTTCGACTCACAATACCAACTTAGTGGTTCGTAAATATGCTACAATTTTTTTTTCCCCCCGTGCTCAGGGAACACAAATTAACATTTTTAGAAGACAAAATAATTAAAAAAAAAAAATTCTTGCGCACAGGGGTGTAAATCTCCTCAGGACTCATTAGCAGCTTAAAGGTTAAGACACTCTTGTGTAATTGAAGGCAGTCTTTGTCTGCCATCTACCAGGTCAGGCACACAGAAAGGTAGGAATTCGAAAACAAACTACGGCGGGTCAAAAATTGCAAACTGAGAGCCGAACTTGCAAGCAGAACTCCCCAATCAAAAACAGAGAAAACAGTATGACGTCACCACAACAACCGTGCGCATCCGTCTGTGCAACCCCCTTTCCCGGGAGTGGGATGGTGGGGGTCCCAGACCTCCCCGCCGGCTACTCTCCTCAGTTCAGAGTCTGAATATCAAAAACGCGAAAAAAACGACGACCGGGGAGAGGGGGAGATGCAGGGGAGCCTCCAGGTCTCACCTAGAAAATGGTATTTCATTACATTCAGCGCTGGTTTTCTGTTGAAAGCCCCTTCGGCTGCCCGGAGCTACCTAACCAAAGGTAAAGAAGGAAGGGACTTACCCGGGAGGTGGCCGTCACTCACCCCCTCAACTCGAAGTCGAGACAACTGGCTGCAACCTGCAACCCAAGGCTACACACGCTTGGGAAGGGCCGGGAACATTAAAGAGGTACCGTGTGCCCAGGACCCTGTTCAACCCCCAAAAGCCCCATGTCCAAATGTCAGCCCAGGACATATTACCAAAAGCAGCAGCCAAAGCCGCGAACTTACGAGCGTTGTGGGCACGGGGATAGACCGCAGGCGGGCTGGACCGAATAATCCTCCGAACGACCATGGAGATCCACACCCGAGAACAGGGAAGGGAAACTGGGTCCACCCAAAGCACATCCCCTGCCACGGAGGTCGTGGCGCACAAATAACGGCGAAGAGCCACAACTGGACATAAAAAATGATGCATCTCTGGCCGAACCAACCAAGCATCAACAACCCAAGGACCCCCTTCGGAAAGCAGCAGACTCATTCTTCGTCAGAAAAGAAGGAGACAGCTGCAAACGAACAAAATGACCACCAGGACCGAAAGAGCAGAAACCCCTGTGCTGGAGGAGAGCATGAAGCTCCCCGACCTAACCCCTAGAGGCCAATGCCAACAAAAAAAGGAGCCTTAGAAAAACAGTCCTGAACCGAGGGAGCCACCACAAACTGAGGAGAAGAGAGAAGAGAGAGCACCCGGTCCACCAACCAGGCCTGCTCATGCGACGCATGAGGAAGTCAGAGCTGAAACAACGCCCGAGAAAACTTGCAGAACAGAGTAGAAGTGACATCCACCTGAAATGCAAGCTGCAATGGTTCTGCCAGCGCCACACGATATGAGGCAACAGTATTTGGCTTAAGATAACAAAAAAACGAGATCAGAAATCGAAGACAACCAACTAAGAGACAAAAATTGCCGAAAGGACCGCCAGGAAATTTCATACTGCCGTCGAGACGAAACTTGCAGGTGGGACACCATCAATGAAACGACCCGATCACCATACAAGTGGTAATAAATCAGTACAAAAAAAGACCAGACGCAAAGAGCAGAGATCGAACCAGCAACGTACCGGACCGGAACGATCTGCTGAAAGAGGCGGAGCCATGGGATAACCCTCGGATTCGGACATCGGGCAAGAAGCGCCTGAAACCAGGGATGGTCTGGCCATAATGGAGCCAACAGGACTACTTTCCCCTGGTAAGTCTCCAAGCGAGCCAGGACCCAAAGCAACAGCCAAACTGGTGGGAAGAGGTACAGGTAACCCCACCTCGACCAGTTCAACCGAAAGGCATCGACCCCGACAGCCTCACAGTCTGGGAAGGGTCCCCCGCATGCACGGGAAGACGCCGCGACCACACCTTTGCGAAGAGATCCATCTCCGGGCACCCGGCAGAGTCAACTGAACGATTCGGCGTCGACCGTTCATTACGTGGATAGGGGAATGAACTGAGACAGGCCTTCTGCTAGAACGTTTGACACACCCTGAACGAGAACTGCCAGGAAAGTCAAACCCAAGGACAGCATCGAACCCCCACATTTCAGACAATGAACCACAGGGAAGAACTCCGAATGGAGCCGGATCCTTGCTCCGCGAGCGACACGAACCCTCTGAAGCGAATGCCACACTACTACAAAGTCCCGTGCGGTGCTGTAAGCCTGACTGAAGGGCAGACCCCACCGACCCTGGCCAGCCTGGGTGAACACTGGTCACAAAACCCCAGCCGAGAGACGAGGCATCCGTGAACACCTCGAGCGAGGGCGTGGGGAAGCGCTACTGCACAGAACCCTGAAAAACCCTCAGAGGAAGCCAGCAACGCAGCAGCCGACACAAAGGTTCGCAGGATGTCCCCAAAGAAACCAGAACAACCGCCGAAGCCAGATCCAACTCGACGGGTAGAACAGCATGGTGAAGTACAGTTCGAGTGGCTGTGTTGTGAAGGAGCACAGCCACTCGAACAACTGACGTGTGACCCGTGTGCCCTCTAAAACAGCCATAGGTGGGACCACAGGCGCAACAATGCTGCAAGAGGGAGAGACAAGGAAGCGATCCAAGAGTCCCACACACGACCCAGCCAAGTCTGAATGAATGAAATACTAACAGAACACCTAAGGACCCCCACTGGAATTCGTGATCCCAAATTTGTGGAAGGAGCTGGTCAGTGGGACACTCTTGCCAATTCACACCCTCGACCAACGTTTCCAAACGACGGCAAACAGGCCAAATGAGATTGCCCCATAGTGGAGAACATTGCCGCTGGTTAGTCTGAGCGGGCAGCCTCCCCATGCCTCACAACACTATGAGTGCCACTTCTTCTAAATTTCTGAAACCATCCCCTGGTTGTCTTAAACTCTTTTGCATCTGCATCACTTGTTCGAGGGGTGTTCTTTATAAGATCTTCATGCAATTTCCTTGCTTTTTCACAAATGATGGCCTCTGAAATGCTATCACCTGCTAACTCCTTGATGTGTATCCAAATTAATAACTTTTCAACATCAAGTGTTTATGTTCTTTGTTTCACGATTGTTGATATGCTTTTTGCCACTTTAGCACTCAATGTCCTTTTTCTTAGCAATTACAGTGCATAATGTTGGCAAAGATTTGTTGTACTGCCTAGCTAGTTTAACAACCTGTGTACCATTTTCATGTTTACGAATGATCTCTTGTTTTTCCTCTATGGTCATCCTCACGTGTGTTTTCTTGGATTGAACCTTACCACTGGCTTTCTTCGGACTCATGGCGAGATATATAATAATAATAACTTTTATGTTCAAAAACTCAAAAATCCGAAAAATATTGAAATTCTTTACAAAGAATTCAAGCGTGATTGTCATTAGGAAGGAGGCACTGTTAGACTGAGGCATGGTTGCTGTGCCACCACGCGCTAGGTCGGCCATACTCACAAGAACAAACTTTGTTACCCAAGGCAAAGTTCGTAACCAGATTCAGATTTTACAAAGAAATTGGGCTCGTAACCCGAAAGGTTCATAAAAAGAGGCATTCGTAAAACGAGATGTCACTTTACAGTGTATATGCAAAGTACCTAGCTCTACAATTGTCATCGGAAAAAAATTATAATTTTGTGCAGAAATCTCAGTAAGAAATTTTCAAAGGCATGATTTTCACATTTCAGGGAAAGGGGGGGCCAAAATAATTATTTTTACTACAACTAGAGATAATAAATGGAATTAACACATGAAAATTCAAGATTAGATACCATTATAATAGCTCAGTGCATTAGATACTGTATAATAAAAAAAAATTAAATTTGTATTTATTCTTAGTTTTTGAAAATGTGCCTTTTGTGGTATAGTAAATACTGTCTTATGCAGCTGAAACTTCTGTCATTAGGATTGCTTAGCAGTTCTATTCTGTCAGAAAAATTCATCAAAATTTAACAACTTTTACTTTTCTTAATTATGTCCCCTATTAGAGGGTACTGTACTAGGTTTTGGCCTTTGGTCCCTGGTGGGCTTATAAATATGACTCGCAAGGGTCTTGTGTTAACTGAATTGAAAAAAGCTTTCCCAAGTAGCAAGCACCATGGAGCCATCCGTAGGAGCCCTCCTGGAAATTTCACTAAGGAAATTATTTCACTTGGTGGATTTGGTCCAGATTTTTGTGAAATCTGCTCTATGTTGAGATCCTGATTTTGAGGGTACTATTGCATTGCCATGTGTCAGGATAACTGCATGCCACAGCCAACAAATATAAGATACAGGTACAAACTCACCATTGGGCTGTATTGCCAGGTCTCGGGAAAACTGCGTATCACACGTGAGGCACATCATAGCAGAGTGCAACATTTTCTCAAGTGCATTTCTCTCCAAGACAGGTGTTAAATTTTGCATCAAACTCTGTACAGTATAACAGAAAATAAAATTGAGAATTAATACAGATGCCAAACAATAATAAGACAAATTTTATAAAAGGTAAATTACATACAACATATTGTACTTATTACAGCCCATTCTCCTAAACTAATACTAAAAGTAGTTATTTGTTCATAAGTACCAATATGTATTGACGGCACAAAAAACCAGCGTTGAATGTAATGAAACACCATTTTCTGGGAGATCCCGGAGAATTCCCGGAGCTATACTGGGTATATATTATTATTATTATTAGTGTATATATTAGACCGTGGCAACAGTCAATCGAAGGAGTTCTAGGCCTACTGGGGATCAGAGCCAGAACCTGGCCCCCTCAAGAGAGGCACGAGGAGCAATGGCCTAAAGACACCCCCCGTGATATTGAAAGCAGTCTTTGTCTGCCATCTAACAGGTCAGGCACCCAGAAAGGTAGGAATTCCAAAACAAGCTACTGCTGATCAAATAATTTGCAAACTGAAAGTCGAACTAGCAACAGAACTCCCCAATCAAAACCAAAGAAACAAATATGACGTCACCACAAACGCTGCGCATGCGTCTGCGCAACCCCCCCTCCCCAGGCGGGGGACGGGAGGGTCCCCAGACCTCCACACCGGCAACTCTCTTCAGAGGCCAAGTATCAAAAACGCGAAAAAAACGCCGACCGAAGGGAGGGAGGGATGCCAGGGAGGCTCCGGGTCTCACCCAGAAAATGGCGTTTAATTACATTCAACGCTGGTTTTCTGTGGAGAGCCCCTTCGGCTCCCCGGAGTTACCTAACCAAAGAAAAAGAAAAGAGGGAATTACCCGGAAGGTGGTCGTTACTCGCTCCTCAACTTGAAGTCGAGACAAATGGCTGCAATCTGCAACCCAAGGCTACACACGCCCGAGAAGGGCCAGAAACGTTAACAAGATACCTTGCGGCCAGGACCCTGTTCAACCTCCAAAAGCCCCGTGCCCGAATGTCAGTCCAGGACATATTCCCCAAAACAGCAGCCAAAGCCGCGAACTTATGAATGTCGTGTGCACGGGGATAGACCGCAGGCTGGCTGGACTGAATAATCCTGAGGACGACCTGGGAGACCCGCACCCTGGAACAGGGAAGAAGAGAAACCGGGTCGACCCAAAGCGCATCCCCTGTCACAGAGGCTGTGGTGCGCAGATAACAGCGAAGAGCCGCAACTGGATACAGAATGCACCCCCAGCTGAACCAACCAAGCATCAACAACCCAAGGATCCCTTCGGAAAGCAGCAGACTCATTCTTCGACAGAAAAGAAGGAGAAGGCTGCAAACGAACAAAACGACCACCAGGTCCGAAAGAGCAGAAACCCCTGCACTGGAGGAAAGCATGAAGCTCCCTGACCCGACCCCCAGAGGCCAATGCCAACAAGAAAAGAGCCTTAGAAAAACAATCCTGGACCGAGGGGGCCACCACAAACCGAGGAGGAGAGAGATAAGAGAGCACCCGGTCCAACGACCAGAATGGCTCAGGCGGTGCATTGGCAGGCCGGAGGTGAAACAACGCCCAAGAAAGCTTGCTGAACTGAGCAGAAGTGACATCCACCTCTAATGCAAACTGCAGCGGCTCCGCCAGCGCCGCACGATACGAGGCGACAGTATTTGGCATAAGAAGACGGTCCTGAAGCAACCAAGAGAGAAATGATAAAGCAACCCGATCAGAAATCGAAGACAACCTACGAAGAGACAAAAAATGCAGAAAGGACCGCCAGGAAATTTCATACTGCCATCTCAAACTCACAGGTGAGACACCATCAACGAAGCCACCTGATCATCATACAAATGGTAATACACCCGCATCAAAAAGACCAGACACGAAGAGTGGAGGAGAAGCTCAAACCAGCCACGTACCGGACTGGACCGATCTGCTGAAAGAAGCGGAGCCGCGGGAAGACTCTTGGGTTCGGACATCCAGCAAGAAGCGCCTGAAACCAGAGCTGGGCTGGCCACCAAGGAGCCAACAGGACTACTCTCCCCTGGTAAGTCTCCAACCAAGCCAGGTTCCGGAGCAACAACCGGACAAGTGGGAAGAGGTACAGATAACTCCACCTCCACCAGTCCAGCCGAAAGGCATCGACCCCGATAGCCTCGCCGTCTGGGAAGGGCGCCACATAAACTGGAAGACGCCTCGACCACGTCGATGCGAAGAGGTCCACCTCTGGGTGCCCATACGTCTGACAGAGCCAACTGAACGAGTCGGCGTCGACCGTCCATTCCATGGAAAGGTGAATGAACCAAGACAGGCCGTCCACCAGGATGTTTGACACCCCTTGAACATGAACCGCCAGGAGAGCCAAACCCTGAGAATTCAGCAGATGAGTCACCCGAAGCGATCAGCCCTAAAGAACCAAGGACCGCATCGAACCCCCGCAGTTCAGGCAATGAACCACCGGGATGCAGTCGGAATAGAGCCGGATTGTTGCTTCTCGAGCGACACGAATTTTCTGAAGCGAATGCCACACAGCCGCAAACTTCCATGCCGAGCTGTGAGCTCGGCGGAAGGACGAACCCACCCGACCCTGGCCGGCCTCGTAAGCACTTGTCACAAAACCCCAGCCAAGAGAAGAGGCATCCGTGAACACACCGAGCGAGGGCTCGGTGAAGCGCCACAGCACAGAACCCCGAAAAACAAGCAGAGGAAGCCGGTGACGCAACAGCTGACGCAAGACTCCTGTGATCCGAACCCATCGAATCGCGAGAGCAGCGGAAGGGCAACAACAAAGAAACCAGAAAATCCCCCGAAACCAGATCCGACCAGATGGGTAGACCAGCACGGTGAAGTTCAGGCTCCGGCACAGCTGCTCAAACAACCGACGTGTGACCCGGGTGCCCTCCAAAAACAGCCATAGGCAGGACCGCAGCCGCAACAGCGTCACAGGAGGGAGAGACAAGGAAGTAGTCCGAGAGTCCCACACAAGAACCAGCCAAGTCCGAACCTGAGAGGGAACGAAATGGGACTTCCTCCAGTTCACCAAGAACCCGAACTCGGCGAGCTGGGAAAGAACCAAATCCCTGGCGAGCAGACACACACGGACTGGCTGGGAGCACACATCAGCCAGTCGTCAAGGTAAGCCAGAACCCGAACCCCTAACAGACACAAACGGGTCACCGTGACCTGGGGTAAGGCGTGTGAACACTCGAGGTGCCAGATTCAAACCGAATGGAAGGCAACGAAAGCTGTAAGCTAGTCGCCCCACAACAAAACCGAGCCAGTCCCTGAACACTGGATGAATCGGGACGTGCCAATACGCATTCCGGAGTGCCAGAGACACCATCCAGGCACCTGGAGCCAAAAGCAGCCTGACCTGAGACAGAGTGATCATCCGAAAGGAGGGGCAAAAGACCCGGGGATTCAGACGAGACAGGTCCAGTATGAATCGCAGATCCACAGTCCCATTTTGGAACTGAAAGCAGGCGGGAATCCCATCTGAGGAACGTTGTCGTTTCAACCACACCTAGGTGAACCCACTCCCAGATGATCTGACAGAGCACAGGAGAAGAGGCCTGCCCAGCCAGCCCCGATCCCCCCGAAGGAGGAGGAACGTCCCAACACTACCGCAGGCTGGAGGAAACGACCCAAAATGCCCACGAATCGTAGGACCGGATGAGAGCAAACAGTGTGAGCCAACCCCCTATCGAACTTTAACACGAAAGGGCCGACGACCCCTACGAGAGCCCAACCAATACTCAGAGCAATCACTGCACCGACTGGATGCCAACGGCTCCAGAGTAGGTGCCGGCCACAAATCTGGCACTACTGGCTTACAATGACCGAAGGAACCCCGAGAACTGGCAGGACCACCATCCCCCCCCCCATCCCCGGAGAACCAACAAGTCCGACATAGGCCGGCAACTAGGCGAAGTTGCCTGCAGAAAATGCACCACCACAGACTATGCAGACAGCAACGGACAAGAAAGGGACGAAAATATAGGAGCCAGGGCCCAAGCCGATTCCATAGAGTGGACGAGCACTGCCTGTCAGCACGCGAGGCGAGAAGCAAAGAACAGGGTTACCGCCTCCCTCAGAATTGGCGCAAACAACTTTAACAAGGCAGCCGACGCCCGAGCTGCCTAAGCAAACACACCAGACTTCGGCCCAGATCCCAGTTCCTGCGCATCCTCGCCAAGCCAGTCCGAAGACAGCTCCAACTGATAAAAGTAACGCAAGACCGAAGCCAAATGCCTACAGGCGCGCAATTCCTCGGCAACCAGGGACACTGAAAGGGAGGGAACCTGCGAGTGAAACTGAATCTGACCGACATCACAAGAAAGTATGGGTTCAAGCAAGCACGCATTAAGGTGCTCAAATTAGGTGTCCTAGGTAAATCTGAACAACCGTAGTCACTTCCCGCCATTGAAGCACACAGGCCCGACAGAATGAATACCATGCCCCCAACGAAAAGATATGGCAGTCCGCCAACCAGGAAAACTCCAGCATCTCGTAACGCATCCAGAAAGAAAACGAGGAGCAAAACTCGAAAGAAGAAGGATCCATTGCCGAGGCGTAATCTGGGTCTTGCAAGCGCTAAGCCACAAGGTATTCCCGCGCCACCTCTGATGTGATGCGGAAAGCCAAAAACCTCTGGAAGGAGGGAACCGAGGAACCCAAGGGAACCCGGAACTGAACCCGGGGAGGCGTCGCACCCATATCAAACTCGTACAGGGAGGGGGATAGGAAAAACCCTCCCCCTGTAACAAGCCCCAAGCCGAGGGTACCAACATGGCCCAAGGGCTCCAGCAGGAGGAACAGGCTCGAATGCCTCCACCGCCGATCCGGAAGGGGCATTCCCTGAAGCCGCCTGAGACTCACCACCAGGCAAACCCTGCCCTGACTATGAAACCCTCAGATGTTTGGGAGCCAGGAGAGCAGGATGAACCACAGCAGGGGAAGGACTAGGGGATGCAGATGAAACCAAAGTCGAGGTGACCAACACCCCCAAGTCCAAGTCAAGGGGATAGAGCAACCTTCAAACTCTCACAAAGCGAGGTGGGACTCTGGTGGTGGTGATGGTGGTGGTGATGGTGGTGGTGATGGTGGTGGTGATGGTGGTGGTGATGGTGGTGGTGATGGTGGTGTTGCTGGTGGTGGTGATGGTGGTGTTGCTGGTGGTGTTGCTGGTGGTGTTGCTGGTGGTGTTGCTGGTGGTGTTGCTGGTGGTGTTGTTGAGGTCTCTTCCATCGAACCACTGAACCCCCAAGGGGGTTTCCAGGACCCTTAGGCTGACTGCTAAGGGAAGCCCAGGTGAGGTACTGCTAACCAGTTATCCCAGAGCTACCAAGCAAACAAACTATAAGCTGAACCCCTGCAACGTGTGCAAGCATGGGGAACTAGTGGAAGGACACCAAAATCATACAAATGGTCTTACCGCCACACCAGGCAAAACAAACCAAAAATAAAACAAAAGCTCCGCAAAAGCACGTCTCCAGGTGAACAAAACCGGCCGCTATGCATATATCAGACAACTGAACAATACCTCGTGTCCCTGCCAGCGACAAAACTACCTCCTACCCAAGGAAAACAGGAGCAAGAATCACCCCAGCGGGCAATCACCGAGCAGCAACATAACCACGCAGAGGTAGTTCCCGAATGGCAGTACAGGTGTACTTACAGGGCACCTAGGGAAGGCAGCCCCAGGTGCATGCAGCCACAGTACTCGTGTTACTCCTGGCTCGCACGATACCAAAACTTAACACCACCGCCTGCAGCACTGCTCAAAGGATGGAGCCAGAGTCGATCAACCGTTCGCCCTCAACACCCTGTGAACTGAGGAGAGTTGCCGGTGCGGAGCTCTGGGACCCCCCCGTCCCCCTCCCGGGAAGGGGGAAGGGGGGATTGCGCAGACGGATGTGCGCGCGTTATGGTGACGTCATACTTGTTTCCTTGGTTTTGATTGGAGAGTTCTGTTGCTAGTTCGGTTTCGGTTTGCAAATTATTTGATCAGCAGTAGTTTGTTTTGGAATTCCTACCTTTCTGGGTGCCTGACCTGGTTAGTTGGCAGACAAAGACTGCTTCCAATTACACAGGGGTGTCTTTAAGCCATTGCTCCTCGTGTCTCTCTTGAGGGGGCAAGGTTCTGGCTCTGGACCCTCGTAGGGCTAGACTCCTTCGATTGACTGTTGCCAAGGTCTAATATATACACATCAGCCCAGGATAGCTCCAAGGAGCCGAAGGGGCTCTCCACAGAAAATTTCACATTTTGTATTCCTGAATTAGCCCAAAAGGCATTCTTTAAATACAAAAGATAAATAAAGAACCTAACCTAACCTGTCCCAGCAATCCTACGTCTAATATAGAAAATTTACATGCTACTAGGCCTAAGAATCTTTAAATTTGGTTTTGGCTTTTCTTTTACTAGTGATATCAAAATACCCAAAATTGTCATGCCAAAAAAGGAAATAAGATCATATGTAATTAAAAAACTTTTTTTTTTTTTTTAAATAATTTTCTGAACTTTGCACTATTACTTTCAAAGTCAATATTTAACAATTCTGTGGTCCCTCAATCTGTGTTGGGTTACACTTCTGTCAAACCATGTATGGACTGAATTAGCTCAGAGCTTACTTAATATATGAGAAAATTATTAAATTGCATAGAGAAAAAATATCTAAAATTTTCCATTCGTCACTCAAGGTAACACCTGTTCCCATTTATAATAAGTTTATATATATTAAACAAAAGTGTACTACACTTACCTTGTATGTAATTCCTCTCTGCCTGCTGGGGTATATTGGAGATGGGGGGTCAGGATTACTCTTTTCATTCATACATTTTTATCATCAGAGATTCGAACTTGGGTCCCAAAAGTATGAGACCACTGTCCTACCAACCAGACCATGGATGCTCACAACAGACTTGTCCATCAAACAGTAACTGGGGAAGTGTGACATCCAGCAAGTTTTCTAGATTCTCACTTAGAATCACATTAGCAGGAATTTCAGATGAAGTTAGTCGTAGGTGTTGATGCAACAACAGGTGATGAAGGCAATAAACATTGCTGTATGGTAGTCAGCTTTGCCCTGCATTGTTTCTCCCAGTAATTGAGCTTGTAAGAAGCAACAGCATCTTTTATAATCCTCAAAATCTATACATACCACTCATAATTATTTCCTACCACAGATGTGGCCATACATTTACAATACTAATCAGCATATATATTTTCTTCTGTCCTCCATGGACAGAATACATCCAGTTATATCCTTCTCCTCTTCCTTCTGCTACTGGTGTGTATTTCATCATCAGGTTTTTCAAAAATTTTCATGCCTAATTCAGTGTTGAAATTTGTTCAACTTCAAAACAACTCGAGTTTGCAAGTCACTGAATATTCTCGCAAGTCTTCATGCAAGGTTTACAATTTTGTCCTTCAGCATCTGTGTTCATAAATTCTGAAAAATCATTGACAAACACTTTTTAAAATTTCTTCCTAACAGCATCTATTATGCCACATTTCACAATGGACCAAACACCCTTAACACTTGGAGCTGCCTGGCGTGTGTGCCTCAACCCACCCTAAGGTGGGCCTGGCGTTCTCCATGAGCATGCACCCACACTAAAATGTGTGTGTTCTATTTTCAGTTTTCTCACATCAATTTTCATGTTACATTGTTCATTTAGATATCAAATTGTTCACAACAGAATTCGCTAAAGGAATATATGCATATTAAGTCAAAATACCTAACGTGCCACCTACAGCAAACTCGAAAATCAACCGAGCATTACCCATGAGCGCCCAACCACAGTAAAATGTGTATACTCTTCAGTTTTCTGATGCCAATTTTTGTATTACATCGCTCATTGTGGTATCAAATTGTTCGCAATAGAATTCTCTTAAGGGATATATGCATATAAGGTAAAACAAACAGGCACGCTACCCACAGCAAACCAGAAAATCAGCCAAGCGTTACCCATGAGCAAGCACCCATCCGCATACCCTCACACAAATGTGAATATTCTTTTCAGTTTGATCACCTCAATTTTGTGTCACATCGTTCATTTTGGTATCAAATTGTTTGCAATGGAATGCACTAAAGGGATATATGCATATAAGGACAAATGGAAGAACAACATTACCAATACCATAAGATAACATACAGTATATCGTCATGTGAAAAGCTGGCTTTTTGTCATTATTTTACATTTGTTATTCATTCCCGACATTATTTGTGACACTATCATTCGTTTTTGTGCTGCTTCCTTCACACAAGTGTTTGTACCACAATATCATATACATAAATGCAAAAGCTTGTTTGTAATTACCACCCAACAATGTTTGTAGAGCACGAATTGAGCATTAGGTTGAACCACTCCACGTACTCCAGGAAAAGCTTTCCTGAAGTTTCTCAACCCATATTTTATATGTGGAGTGGATGGGGGTAAGCATTACTGCTTATCCACCCAGTATGTCCTCTTGCGATGATACAAGCCGGAGAATAATGTAGGACACAGTGCCACACCACACGACTTGCACTTATACCTGCTGTCCTTCCTTTTACCAGACTTGTAGCAGACACGACACTTCAGACCTTTCTCGATGCGAATTAGGGAATGGTTCAAGTTCCTGTTCAGACATTCGGGTTTATCTACAAAACCAATACAGTATGAGGTCTCTCCTAGCAGCAGCACCACAAGGAGTGATCTGAGACCATGCCAGCCGAGTAATCTGTAGTACAAGCCAGCTGAGTAATCTGTAGTACAAGCCAGCTGAGTAATCTGTAGTACAAGCCAGCTGAGTAATCTGTAGTACAAGCCAGCTGAGTAATCTGTAGTACAAGCCAGCTGAGTAATCTGTAGTACAAGCCAGCTGAGTAATCTGTAGTACAAGCCAGCTGAGTAATCTGTAGTACAAGCCAGCTGAGTAATCTGTAGTACAAGCCAGCTGAGTAATCTGTAGTACAAGCCAGCATGTACAGTTTTACTCCATACTTATCAAGTTTATTTGGATTATAAACCTTGAAAGCTAGATGGCCCCCCTCCATGACATTGTGCCACATAAGCCATCACAGAAAATGGGAAGATGTTGGCACACATTTTAAAACACATCCCATAATGATAGAAAAAATTGAATTTTAACAAATATTTTAATTTTCAGCGCAAAATGTATCCCCGCCAGACATCCGTAGAGTTAATTATGGACGCAATATCCGTCACCGATGGCCGAAAGTGTTAATATTCTTTATTACATGACATGCTATAAGTTTTCCCCAAATTCCTAAAATGTTGGCTAATTGGGTACATCTGAAAATGCCATCAACAGTAATGTGCTTTAAAAAGACTTAATGACATACAATACGTCGATTGAATTATGATGGTAGTGTTGGACAGCAGAAATATGATTACCATTTTCATAGAGATCAGGCCAGTGTGCACTATGTCTCAGAGGTTACCAACAATGGGCAAAGCCTTGAAAGTAAGGTTTTCCTCATGCCAGTAGCCTTTCACCTTACTGCAGAAAATACTGAAATATTTAGGATCCCCTTGACCTTTTCCATGATGCAACTGCCAACAGTTACCTAATTCCTAGGTATCTATTTACTTCTAGGTGCACAAAGACATCAGGTATAAGGAAACATGTCCAATCCTCTCACCTTGCCTGGGAATTAAACCAGGCATCATCTGTCAGTAGTAAGCCAATTGCAGCAACCACTCTGCTACAGGTAACCAATGATTTTTATTTCACGAGAAATTATTTTCTGCAAACTAATGAATAGCATACAAGCTTAACATTAAAATCTAGAAAAACAAATACCCCTTCAGCTACATTAAAATCTAGAAAAACAAATACCCCTTCAGCTACTATTACACATACTACAATGTAACGCAAAAGAAATAAAAAAATATGTAAAAACTCAAAAAATACTAAAACATTGTACCTGATAATCAGGAAGGTCAAGGATATATGTTCTTGTCTTGTAAGCAGGTCTTATAGTATCAAAAGTAATGAGAATCCTGTGGGGTGACGTTGACAGCAGCTCTACGCTCTCAACACATCCAAGTTCCCACTAGAAAAACACAAATGCACATTATTATTAAATTATATTATATATATACTGTATATATATATATATATGTCGTACCTAGTAGCCAGAACACACTTCTCAGCCTACTATGCAAGGCCCGATTTGCCTAATAAGCCAAGTTTTCCTGAATTAATATATTTTCTCTAATTTTTTTCTTATGAAATGATAAAGCTACCCATTTCATTATGTATGAGGTCAATTTTTTTTATTGGAGTTAAAATTAACGTAGATATATGACCGAACCTAACTAACCCTACCTAACCTAACCTAACCTATCTTTATAGGTTAGGTTAGGTAGCAGAAAAAGTTAGGTTAGGTTAGGTAGCAGAAAAAGGTAGGTTAGGTAGTCGAAAAACAAATAATTCATGAAAACTTGGCTTATTAGGCAAATCGGGCCTTGCATAGTAGGCTGAGAAGTGCGTTCTGGCTACTAGGTACGACATATATATATATATATATATATATATATATATATATATATATATATATATATATATATATATATATATATATATATATATATATATATATATATATATATATATATATATATTATTAAATATGACCGAAAAAGTAAGATTAATAATTCTAACACGAATTTTCTCAATCTTTCGTACATTATGCTTCACTGATGGAGGTAAATCAAAAATCACTTCTCCAAAATTCATTTTTATTTCTAGTCTGACGCGACACGGGCGCGTTTCGTAAAACTTATTACATTTTCAAAGACTTCACAAATACACAACTGATTAGAACTTGCGTTTCCCTGATTTTATATCTACATTTGAGTGAGGTGGGAAGGGTGATGTGGCATTACATTTGAGTGAGGTGGGAAGGATGATGTGGCATTAACACAAGACAGAACACTAGAGGATATTAATAGGGTATTAAAAGTATCAACACAAGACAGAACAGAAACAATGGGTATTGAATAGAAGTGTTTGTAGAAAGCCTATTGGTCCATATTTCTTGATGCTTCTATATTGGAGCGGAGTCTTGAGGTGGGTAGAATATAGTTGTGCAATAATTGGCTGTTGATTGCTGGTGTTGACTTCTTGATGTGTAGTGCCTCGCAAACGTCAAGCCGCCTGCTATCGCTGTATCTATCGATGATTTCTGTGTTGTTTACTAGGATTTCTCTGGCGATGGTTTGGTTATGGGAAGAGATTATATGTTCCTTAATGGAGCCCTGTTGTTTATGCATCGTTAAACGCCTAGAAAGAGATGTTGTTGTCTTGCCTATATACTGGGTTTTTTGGAGCTTACAGTCCCCAAGTGGGCATTTGAAGGCATAGACGACGTTAGTCTCTTTTAAAGCGTTCTGTTTCGTGTCTGGAGAGTTTCTCATGAGTAGGCTGGCCGTTTTTCTGGTTTTATAGTAAATCGTCAGTTGTATCCTCTGATTTTTGTCTGTAGGGATAACGTTTCTATTAACAATATCTTTCAGGACCCTTTCCTCTGTTTTATGAGCTGTGGAAAAGAAGTTCCTGTAAAATAGTCTAATAGGGGGTATAGGTGTTGTGTTAGTTGTCTCTTCGGAGGTTGCATGGCTTTTCACTTTCCTTCTTATGATGTCTTCGATGAAACCATTGGAGAAGCCGTTATTGACTAGAACCTGCCTTACCCTACAGAGTTCTTCGTCGACTTGCTTCCATTCTGAGCTGTGGCTGAGAGCACGGTCGACGTATGCGTTAACAACACTCCTCTTGTACCTGTCAGGGCAGTCGCTGTTGGCATTTAGGCACATTCCTATGTTTGTTTCCTTTGTGTAGACTGCAGTGTGGAAACCTCCGCCCTTTTCCATGACTGTTACATCTAGAAAAGGCAGCTTCCCATCCTTTTCCGTCTCGTAAGTGAAACGCAGCACGGAACTCTGCTCAAATGCCTCCTTCAGCTCCTGCAGATGTCTGACATCAGGTACCTGTGTAAAAATGTCGTCAACATACCTGCAGTATATGGCCGGTTTCAAGTTCATGTCGACTAAGACTTTTTGCTCGATGGTACCCATGTAGAAGTTTGCAAACAGGACACCTAGGGGAGAACCCATGGCGACCCCATCTACTTGCTTATACATGTGCCCATCCGGGCTCAAGAAGGGTGCCTCTTTAGTACAAGCTTGGAGTAGTTTCCTCAGAATACTTTCTGGCATGTCAAGAAAGCATCTTGACATGCCAGAAAGTATTCTGAGGAAACTACTCCAAGCTTGTACTAAAGAGGCACCCTTCTTGAGCCCGGATGGGCACATGTATAAGCAAGTAGATGGGGTCGCCATGGGTTCTCCCCTAGGTGTCCTGTTTGCAAACTTCTACATGGGTACCATCGAGCAAAAAGTCTTAGTCGACATGAACTTGAAACCGGCCATATACTGCAGGTATGTTGACGACATTTTTACACAGGTACCTGATGTCAGACATCTGCAGGAGCTGAAGGAGGCATTTGAGCAGAGTTCCGTGCTGCGTTTCACTTACGAGACGGAAAAGGATGGGAAGCTGCCTTTTCTAGATGTAACAGTCATGGAAAAGGGCGGAGGTTTCCACACTGCAGTCTACACAAAGGAAACAAACATAGGAATGTGCCTAAATGCCAACAGCGACTGCCCTGACAGGTACAAGAGGAGTGTTGTTAACGCATACGTCGACCGTGCTCTCAGCCACAGCTCAGAATGGAAGCAAGTCGACGAAGAACTCTGTAGGGTAAGGCAGGTTCTAGTCAATAACGGCTTCTCCAATGGTTTCATCGAAGACATCATAAGAAGGAAAGTGAAAAGCCATGCAACCTCCGAAGAGACAACTAACACAACACCTATACCCCCTATTAGACTATTTTACAGGAACTTCTTTTCCACAGCTCATAAAACAGAGGAAAGGGTCCTGAAAGATATTGTTAATAGAAACGTTATCCCTACAGACAAAAATCAGAGGATACAACTGACGATTTACTATAAAACCAGAAAAACGGCCAGCCTACTCATGAGAAACTCTCCAGACACGAAACAGAACGCTTTAAAAGAGACTAACGTCGTCTATGCCTTCAAATGCCCACTTGGGGACTGTAAGCTCCAAAAAACCCAGTATATAGGCAAGACAACAACATCTCTTTCTAGGCGTTTAACGATGCATAAACAACAGGGCTCCATTAAGGAACATATAATCTCTTCCCATAACCAAACCATCGCCAGAGAAATCCTAGTAAACAACACAGAAATCATCGATAGATACAGCGATAGCAGGCGGCTTGACGTTTGCGAGGCACTACACATCAAGAAGTCAACACCAGCAATCAACAGCCAATTATTGCACAACTATATTCTACCCACCTCAAGACTCCGCTCCAATATAGAAGCATCAAGAAATATGGACCAATAGGCTTTCTACAAACACTTCTATTCAATACCCATTGTTTCTGTTCTGTCTTGTGTTGATACTTTTAATACCCTATTAATATCCTCTAGTGTTCTGTCTTGTGTTAATGCCACATCATCCTTCCCACCTCACTCAAATGTAATGCCACATCACCCTTCCCACCTCACTCAAATGTAGATATAAAATCAGGGAAACGCAAGTTCTAATCAGTTGTGTATTTGTGAAGTCTTTGAAAATGTAATAAGTTTTACGAAACGCGCCCGTGTCGCGTCAGACTAGAAATAAAAATGAATTTTGGAGAAGTGATTTTTGATTTACCTCCATCAGTGAAGCATAATGTACGAAAGATTGAGAAAATTCGTGTTAGAATTATTAATCTTACTTTTTCGGTCATATTTAATAATATATGTCTACAGGAAAGACTGCTACCAAAATATATATATATATATATATGTCGTACCTAGTAGCCAGAACGCACTTCTCAGCCTACTATGCAAGGCCCGATTTGCCTAATAAGCCAAGTTTTCATGAATTAATTGTTTTTCGACTACCTAACCTACCTAACCTAACCTAACCTAACTTTTTCGGCTACCTAACCAAACTTAACCTATAAAGATAGGTTAGGTTAGGTTAGGTAGGGTTGGTTAGGTTCGGTCATATATCTACGTTAATTTTAACTCCAATAAAAAAAAATTGACCTCATACATAATGAAATGGGTAGCTTTATCATTTCATAAGAAAAAAATTAGAAAAAATATATTAATTCAGGAAAACTTGGCTTATTAGGCAAATCGGGCCTTGAATAGTAGGCCAAAAAGTGAGTTCTGGCTACTAGGTACGACATATATATATATATATATATATATATATATATATATATATATATATATATATATATATATATATATATATATATATGTTTCATTGAATATGACCGCATATTCTGTATTTATTATTTTCTGGTTTAGGGCTTCTATCCCTCTAACTATTTTCTTAGCATCAGGGCTTAATTGGAATAGGAGTTCTCCAAAACTCATTTTCGTACTTTTAAGGTGAAGAAAAGAAGTGATTTACTATAGAGTGTATTACACTTATTTGTATAATTTGCACGACGTTTCGAACCTCCATGGTTCATTCTCAAGTGAACAATCTTACAATACTAGTTGATTTTATACCCGCATTAGGTCAGGTGATAATACAATGAAGGTGAAAAACATGGGGGGATACATAAGGGATAAACATAGGGGCTGCAGAAGGCTTATTGGCCTATACGAGGCATCTCCTATCTAAACACAAAGATTAATCCAGTGTAATTGGCCTGTTATGTTGGACATTGTCTTCTGTGTTGGCATCGATATGTTCTTGTCTTGTCCTTACTAGTAAGGACAAGACAAGTAAGGACAAGTAAGGACAAGGACAAGTCTTGTCCTTACTAGTAAGGACAAGACAAGAACATATCGATGCCAACACAGAAGACAATGTCCAACATAACAGGCCAATTACACTGGATTAATCTTTGTGTTTAGATAGGAGATGCCTCGTATGGGCCAATAAGCCTTCTGCAGCCCCTATGTTTATCCCTTATGTATCCCCCCATGTTTTTCACCTTCATTGTATTATCACCTGACCTAATGCGGGTATAAAATCAACTAGTATTGTAAGATTGTTCACTTGAGAATGAACCATGGAGGTTCGAAACGTCGTGCAAATTATACAAATAAGTGTAATACACTCTATAGTAAATCACTTCTTTTCTTCACCTTAAAAGTACGAAAATGAGTTTTGGAGAACTCCTATTCCAATTAAGCCCTGATGCTAAGAAAATAGTTAGAGGGATAGAAGCCCTAAACCAGAAAATAATAAATACAGAATATGCGGTCATATTCAATGAAACATGTTTGAAAGAAAACCTGCTGCCAGTATACACCAATATATATATATATATATATATATATATATATATATATATATATATATATATATATATATATATATATATGTTGTACCTAGTAGCCAGAACGTCGTACTTGGCCTACTATGCAAGGCCCGATTTGCCTAATAAGCCAAGTTTTCCAGAATTTATATTTTTTTCAATATTTTTTTCTTATGAAATGATAAAGCTATCCATTTCGTGATGTATGAGGTATTTTGATTTAAATTTGAGTTAAAACTAACGTAGATATATGACTGAACCTAACCAATCCTATCTAACCTAACCCATCTTAACCTAACCTAAACTAACTCAACTAAGTGAATAATTTATGTTCCTAATATAATAATAATAATTCAAATAAACTAACTGGAAACAATTTATTGAAAATAAAGAAAATCACTTGGCCTACTAGGCAAATCGGGACTTGCATAGTAGGCCGAGAAATGCGTTCTGGCTTCTAGGTACGACATATATATACAATATATATAAAATATATATATTATATATATATAATATTAGAATATATATTATACATATATATAATATATAAAATATATACTGTATATATAAATAAAATCTAAAATCAAATCAAATACATAAAAGTAATCCGTTCCACCACCGAAAAACATCAATATGATATTAATTTTTTTAAATAATGGAGCAGCCTACCTGACATACACTGAACAAACCTTTATGACATTTCATTTTTTTTATAGCAAAAGATTCGTTCAGTGTATGTCAGGTAGGCTGCTCCATGTCTCTTTAAAAAAAAATTAAAAAACGAAAAATAAAAAGAAAAAATTTAACAAATTTGAAAAAAAGGAAAATGTCAAAGGTTCATTCAGTGTTCATTCAGTTTGACCAACCCCGGTGCGTTGGAGCATTGGATTCGTTGCAAGAGGTGACCTTCAAGAGGCCTTTGCATCAGTCTTTTTTCTTGTAAACAATAAAAATGCATTATCATATTACAGTATATACTGTACCTATATATTACTACTCTACTAGAAAAACCCTGTTACAGTTGTTATATACCTTATTGTTGGAGTTATGTCGATCTTGAATTCTCATGGAGTTGTGAATGCTGTACAATTAATACGTACTGTACTCTATTATGCCGTTAGCACTGTATTGATAAGTAGTTCTGCTGTATGTTGAGTACTACAATACAGTTTATGAAAACTATTTTACACTAAAATTTCTGTACTGCAACCTTAACACTAACACTATGTACATAAATTTCACATTTATTCTAACTGTACACTCCACACACACCATGTTCTTAGATGTTTGCATCAGCTTTGCTGGTGCTCGCTGCTGCTGCTGTGTTTGTTTTGGCTGCTTCTGAGCTCGTGCTGGGTACGGCTGTGCTCGTGCTCGTTGATTTACTGCTACTAGTTCTTGCAAAATATTGCTTCATTTTTGGCATTAATAAGGCACTATTAGCAAGCCCCTGAAACATTTTGTTGTATAACAATACAGCTGTAGTAAAAAAATGGTAAATTCCACGATTATTCTTCCACTGGCGGATAAATACGTCAATCGCAGACAAAGCTAAGGGCACTGGGTGCCAACTGTGTGAACATAGACTAAGTCTAGATACCCTACAGTAGGCTGGTGTTTAACCCTTAAACTGCGCATGGCGTATATATACGCCCTGAGTAACATGTCCCATGGTGCGCATGGCATATATATACGCCACAGGGTGCCAGGCCCGATTCAAATGGCCCGCGGCTACACGGGGTTTACAATAGCTTCCTCAGGGCTCTTGTAAAAAGACGCCATTTAAAAAAAAAATCGTGGGCAATATTCTCAGGTGTGAGACGTACAGTACTGTTGGAGCAACCAAGGCTGGCGCACGCAGCATGAGCGAACAGCATTGCTGTTCAGCTTGTGACCACAGCATCGTCGAAAAATGTCAAAATAAATATATAATTGTTATTATTTAGCAATGACAATATTACAGATGACCCATGACTGTGATATAAATAACCAGGGTTGTGATAATAGCAGGATTGTTGTAATAATTAGCGCTGTGGGAGGAGTGATGCTGAGAGACGGAGGGAGACAGCATCGTTTACTGACTGTGTAATTACCTAAGTGTAATTACCTAAGTGTAGTTACAGGATGAGAGCTACGCTCGTGGTGTCCCGTCTTCCCAGCACTCTTTGTCATATAACGCTTTGAAACTACTGACGGTCTTGGCCTCCACCACCTTCTCACTTAACTTGTTCCAACCGTCTACCACTCTATTTGCGAAGGTGAATTTTCTTATATTTCTTCGGCATCTGTGTTTAGCTAGTTTAAATCTATGACCTCTTGTTCTTGAAATTCCAGGTCTCAGGAAGTCTTCCCTGTCGATTTTATCAATTCCTGTAACTATTTTGTATGTAGTGATCATATCACCTCTTTTTCTTCTGTCTTCTAGTTTTGGCATATTTAATGCTTCTAACCTCTCCTCGTAGCTCTTGCCCTTCAGTTCTGGGAGCCACTTAGTAGCATGTCTTTGCACCTTTTCCAGTTTGTTGATGTGCTTCTTAAGATATGGGCACCACACAACAGCTGCATATTCTAGCTTTGGCCTAACAAAAGTCATGAACAATTTCTTTAGTATATCGCCATCCATGTATTTAAATGCAATTCTGAAGTTAGAAAGCATAGCATAGGCTCCTTGCACAATATTCTTTATGTGGTCCTCAGGTGATAGTTTTCTATCTAGAACCACTCCTAGATCTCTTTCTTTATCAGAATTCTTTAAAGATTTCTCACATAATATATAGGTTGTGTGGGGTCTATGTTCTCCTATTCCACATTCCATAACATGACATTTATTAACATTAAATTCCATTTGCCAAGTGGTGCTCCATATACTTATTTTGTCCAGGTCTTCTTGAAGGGCATGACAGTCATCTAAATTTCTTATCCTTCCTATTATCTTAGCATCATCAGCAAACATGTTCATATAATTCTGTATACCAACTGGTAGATCATTTATGTACACAATAAACATCACTGGTGCAAGAACTGAACCCTGTGGTACTCCACTTGTGACATTTCTCCATTCTGATACATTGCCTCTGATTACTGCCCTCATTTTTCTATCAGTCAGAAAATTTTTCATCCATGATAGAAGCTTACCTGTCACCCCTCCAATATTTTCCAGTTTCCAGAACAACCTCTTATGTGGAACTCTGTCGAAAGCCTTTTTTAGGTCCAGATAGATGCAGTCAACCCAACCATCTCTTTCCTGTAATATCTCTGTGGCTCGATCATAGAAACTGAGTAAATTCGATACACAGGATCTTCCAGATCGAAAACCATACTGTCTGTCTGATATTATATCATTTCTCTCTAGGTGTTCTACCCATTTAGTTTTGATTAGTTTTTCCAATACTTTCACTATTACACTTGTCAATGATACAGGTCTATAATTGAGGGGGTCTTCCCTGCTGCCACTTTTGTAGATTGGAACTATGTTAGCCTGTTTCCACCCGTCTGCTACGATTCCTGTACACAAGGATGCCTGAAAGATCAGGTGAAGTGGAATGCTGAGCTCAGATGCACATTCTCTCAGAACCCATGGTGAAACGCCATCTGGGCCAGCTGCTTTGTTCTTACCGAGCTCCTTGAGCATTTTTTCCACTTCGTCTCTAGACACCTCTATGTGTTCTATGTTGTTCTCTGGAATTCTTATTGTATCTGGTTCCCTAAAGATTTCATTTTGTACAAACACACTTTGGAACTTTTCGTTTAGTGTTTCACACATTTCCTTTTCATCTTCCGTGAATCTATTTCCCCTTTTCAACCTCTGAATATTATCCTTTACCTGCAATTTGTTGTTTATGAATTTATAGAATAGACCTGGTTCTGTTTTACATTTGTCCGCAATCCCTTTTTCAAAATTTCTTTCTGCCTCTCTCCTCACTGCCGTGTAGTTGTTTCTCGCATCTTTGTATCGCTGGTATGTTTGGGGGTTCGGCCTCTTCCTGTATTGATTCCATTTTTGTGTCTTTCGGTCTCTAGCCCTCTCGCAATTTCTATTGAACCAATCCTGTTTCCTAGTTCTGCATCTCTGTTTTGGTATAAATTTTTTTGTGCCTTTATCATATATTTCACAAAACTTGCCATACATCTCATTCACTTCCTTGCCTAGCATCAAGTCTGTCCAATTATACTCACTAAAAAAATTTCTAAGGTCACCATAATGTCCTCTCCTGAAGTCTGGTTTTTCAACTGCTTCAACCTCCTTATTTTCTTCCAGCTTATAATGCATTGCATACTTTATTCCCAAAAAGACATGGTCACTTTTACCCAAGGGAGGAAGGTACTGAATGTCAAATATCTCTTCCTCCTTCCTGGTAAATATCAAATCTAGCATGGAGGGAACGTCCCCTTCCCTCATCCTCGTAGCTTGTTTAACATGTTGATACAAGAATGTTTCCAGGATGAGGTCTACAAATTTACAGGTCCAAAAATCTTCTGTTTTAGCTTCATATGCTTCCCAGTCTATGGATTTCAAGTTGAAGTCACCGACTATCAACAGTCGTGATCTATCGTTATCCGCTCTCGCTATAATCTCTCTCATTATTGTTATAAGACCTTCACGTTTACTATCTAGCTCCTCCTTTGACCTAACCAGGCCTTTGACCTTTGACCATACCAGGTCAGCGGTTCTCTATGGTGGACACAAATGTAGATACTTATATATAATGTGTGTATTAGTGTAATACCAGCAAAAGGATTATGCTGGGAGGAGCCATATGGGTGACGGAGGTGACGTCGTCTGCACGATTTGTCTGGCTGTTTAGAGGGTGACCACTATGCTCTTTGGGCGCATTACAAGCTTAGGTGTACAGTTACGGTGCATAAAACATGTAGATACTTATATATAATATGTGTATATAGGGTAATAACACTGCAAACAGTATTGTTGGTGGAGAAAGTTTAGTGCGTGTGACCTTGAATGAGTGAGGGAGCCGCCAGCCGCCATCTATGTATAGCGACGACTCTTAGTGCCTGAACTAACTATATCAGCTTAGCTGTACAGTTGTGGTGAACAAAATATATACATACTTATATATAACATCTGTATATAGTGTAATAACACCACAAATGGTATTGTTGGGGAAGAAAGTTTAGTGCGTGTGTTGAGGGAGTGGCAGCGAGTGGCTGGCTGGTGTGTGGCGGTAACTCCTCGTTGCTTTTCGACTCTCAATACCAACTTAGTGGTTCATTATGGTGACCAAAACATGCAGATACTTATATATAACCTGTGTATAGAGTGTAATAGCAGCAAAACTATTTGTTTATTGTTTTATAAACATAATAATTGAATCACTAATATGCACATCATACTTTTGAGTATAGCGATTATTCACCACTTTTATTATATAAATATATTACAACACACACTATTGAATAATATTACTGCAAAAAAAACTAAGAAAAAATCAATCGGAGACATTGAAACAATTAGGTAATAATATCTTTGTGGCAACTCCCACCTGTCAGCGTGGGTGACGCTGACCGGGTCTGACGACCGGTCTGTCAACGCCCACTTTTTGCCAGACTTCCTCGGTCAATTGCGCCCAAAATATGTCACCTACGATTTTTTTTTTATTTTTCCTGTGCTCAGGGGACACAAATTAACATGTTTAGAAGATGAAAAAAATATTTTGAATTTTTTTTTCTTGTGCACAGGGGTGTAAATGTCCCCAGGACCCCTGAGCAGTGTAAGGGTTAAGCCAGATCCAGTAACAAATTTCTCTTAAATATTGGATTTACATCAAATTATATATTTTTGAGTCATATATTTAGTTTAGCAACATTATTACGATAAAAGAGCTATAAAAACCAGCGTTGAATGTAATATAATGCCATTTTCTGAGAGTGACCCAGAGGCTCCCCGGAGCTATACAGGCTGATATGCTACTGTCAGACTTTGGCATCAGTCATGTGTATAGAGTTTTGTGGACCTACCGGGGACCACGAGCCAGAACCTGGCCCCTTCAGAGAAGCAAGGGGAGTAATGGCCTATAGAAACCCCTGTGTGGTTGGAAGCATTTTATGTCTGACATCGACCGGGTCAGGCACCCAGAAAAGTAAGTGTCCCAAAACAAACTCCTATTCTGGATAAAATTGCTACCTAACGCCAAACTAGCAGATAGAACTCCCCAAAAAGAAACTAGCATGACGTCACACGTCACCGCGCCAATGTCTGCGCAGCTCCCCCCTCCCAGGGAGGGGGAAGGGGGAGCCCCAGATCCCCACGCCGGCAATCCACACCCCAGTTCTGAGGCTGAATGTCATGAAAAACGTGAAAACCGCCGACCGGAGGAAGAGAGGGATGCTAGGGAGCCTCCGGGTCACACCCAGGAAATGGTGTTTCATTACATTCAACGCTGGTTTTCTGGGGGGGAGCTCCATCGGCTCCCCGTTGCTAACTACCCACAGAAGAAAGTAGAGGGACTCATCTGGGAGGCGGTCGCTTTTTGCTCCGCAACTCAAAACCGAAACAACTGGCTACAACCGCCGACCCAAGGCGACACAGGCCCGACTAGGCCCCGGAACGTGTATGAGATAACGAGCAGCCAGGACCCCATTCGACTGCCAAAAAACCCTGCGCCCAAATGTCAAACCAGGCCACGTTGCCAAAGACGGCAGCAAGAGTTGCGAACTTACGAACGTCACGAGCACGGGGATAGACCGCAGGCTAGCTAGCCGTAAGAATCCTGCAGACGACCTGGGAAACCCGAACCCGCGAACAGGGAAGAAGGGAAACCGGAGCAACCCAAAACGCGTCCACGGACAAAGAAACCCAGGCACGCAAATAACGGCGGAGAACCGCCACGGGCTACAAGACACGATGCACCCCCGGCCTAACCAACCATGCATCAAAAACCCAAGGACCCCTCTAGAAAGCAGCAGTCTCAATCTTTACCAGATAAGAAGGAGACGGCTACAGACGAACAAATGTACTGCCCCGACCGAAGGAGCAGAAAACCAGAATCGGAGGGGCCACCATAAACCAAGGAGAAGAAAGAAAAGAGCACTCTGTGCAATGACCAGGACATCACAGGCGGCGCATGAGCAGGCCAGAGGTGAAACAACATACGAGACAGCTTGCGGAATGGCTTAGAAGTAACATTAATATCGAACGCAAGCGGAAGCGGCTCTGCCAGCGCCGCGCAATACGAGACAACAGTATGCGGCAAAATGACGGCCCCGAACCCCGACAAGAGATGAACAAGACAACGCCAACAAAACACAGCCACCCAAGAAGGGACAGAAGGAAAAGGAAGGACCGCCGAAAAAACAAAAAACAAAAAAAAAACACCGCCGTCAACAAGAAGCACGCAGGTGGGATACCAGCAACGAAGTCACCTGACCACCAACAGAAGGCGAGACTTGAGACAGAGCCAAACAAGCCGAGGAAGAGGCGGAGCCATGGGAAGACCTCATGTGCGACCACCGAGCAGGCAGAGTCAGAAACCCGAGCCAGCAAAGAAGGAGATAGAACGTCTGCCGTACCGAAAAACATCCCAACGCCAGCGAGCCGCCAAGAGGTTGGAGACAAAGACCCTGACCGACTCCAGAGAAGGGACACCGCGAGATTCCAAAAATGCCAACAGGCTGGGAAAGCCAGGAACCAGAATCGAAACCTGGCAATAGGAGAGCCAAAAGGCACAAACAAAACACACAATGTGTAGGACAAAAGGAAGCCGAGGAACAAAAAAGGTAGGCAGCAAACAGGAATGAAGGGACAGGACCACCACCAAAAGCCACTGGATATGTCCCAACACGTCATTAGGAGACTGAAGATCCAGAGGGGACATGACCACCACAAGCAAAATCCTCAGAGGAAGCAACAGGGTAGAGAAATACAAGCCAAGGAACACATGGGGCACACAGAACGGGGAAAACATGTTGAACTGAATGCCCAAATGAGCCATAGAAAAGAGAGGAAGAAGCATACCAGTGTCAGAATAAGAGACAATAGGAATGCATGAGGAAGGGATGTGGCGGAGGCCAACCCCACACCCTGCGTCAAGTGCAGATAAAAGAGCCTAGAAGGCTCAAGAAGCCGTACAGAAGTCGAATGACAGGCGAGAGGCGGGACTAAGAGCTAAAGCTCATCCCCAGCAAGCACATCTAGATGAGGACAACTAGGGGAGTACAGAGAATCCAATGTACATGGAAAAGCTAAGCCTGGTACAGCAAGACCGGCAAGGAATGAGGGACCCAGAAAATCCTGGGAACAAAGAACCCAAACAAGGAAGGCCCCAGGAAGAAGCACTGAAGGGCTGAACAAAACGCCACAACCATACCCTAACATGCAACCGCAGTATCAAAACCACAGCAAAACATCACCACATAACACTCTCAACACCGGAACATGTACCAAATATCGGGCACCTCCACCTGTGCACCTTGGAACACGGCGGAGGTGGGGCCCCGAAATTCAAGCATGGGTGGACATGCATAGGAGAGGGACTAGTTGGGCATAGTCAGGAGCCGCCTCGTATGGGCCAAGAGGCCTCCTGCAATCACCCGTGTCCTGACATTCGAATCGGGAGGTTAGGAACAAGAGCTGCCAAGTATGGGCCAATAGGCCTGCTGCAGGCATCCCTGTTTGTATGTTCAATGTTCTCATGAACGTATGTACTCCCATTCGTACCCCCAAAAAACGAACCAGTGCCTGAACGAAGGAGACGCCAGACCGCATAAACTCACCTGCAGAACATAGGCACAGAAGGGTCATGACAATTTTACAAGGTTGGTGCCGCCGGAGGTGGCTAGGGTATCGTGCACCCGCAGCCGAGAAAACCGGGAGCACCACCCGCGGAAGCAGGCCAGAGCCACTCATGCAGAAGAGGAGGGGAGAGGCGAAGAAGGCGGCCACCACCCAAAACACAGGGAAAACCTGGCGTCTTCCCCATAGCGGCACTCCAGAACATGCCCAGGAGAAATGGGGCACGGACTGGAGAATGAGAAGAGTGAGAGGCAAAGCACTCTAGAGAAAATGGATGGAGAACACCGGCACTTGCGCACACCACCCGAACCAAAACAAACTCGGTACTGAGCAGTACTCAAGATGGGAGTACTTCAACAAGTGACTTGAAGAGTACAACCATTGTGATGGGATCCCTGGATTTGTTTGTTTGTTGGCTAATGATGCTAAGATAATAGGAAGGATAAGAAACTTAGATGATTGTCATGCTCTTCAAGAAGACCTGGACAAAATAAGTATATGGAGCACCACTTGGCAAATGGAATTTAATGTGAATAAATGCCATGTTATGGAATGTGGAATAGGGGAACAAAGACCCCACACAACATATAAATTATGTGAGAAATCTTTAAAGAATTCTGATAAAGAAAGATCTAGGGGTGGTTCTAGATAGAAAACTATCACCTGAGGACCACATAAAGAACATTGTGCGAGGAGCCTATGCAAAGCTTTCTAAACTTCAGAATTATACATGGATGGCGAAATATTAAAGAAATTGTTCACGACTTGTTAGACCAAAGCTAGAATATCCAGCAATTGTGTGGTGCCCATATTTTAAGAAGCGCATCAACAAACTGGAAAAGGTGCAAAGACATGCTACTAAGTTGCTCCAATAACTGAAGGGCAAGAGCTATGAGGAGAGGTTAGAGGCATTAAATATGCAAAAGCTTGAAGACAGGAGAAAAATTGGAATTGATAAAATTGATAGGGCAAATTTCCTGAGACCTGGAACTTCAAGAACTCTTCGTAGATTTAAACTAACTAAACACAGATGCCGAAGAAATATAAGAAAATTCACTTTCGCAAACAAAGTGGCAGACGGTTGGAACAAGTTAGGTGAGAAGGTGGTGGAGGCCAAGACCGTCAGTAGTTTCAAAGCGTTATATGACAGAATGCTGGGTAGACGGGACACCACGAGCGTAGCTCTCATCCTGTAACTACACTTAGGTAACACTCGGGTAATTACACTCTCAGCTGGTGCGAGAGGTCTGGGACCCCCCCCCTTTCCCCCTCCCGGAGAGGGGGAAGTTGTGGAGACAGTGGTGCAGCGACTGTGGTGACGTCATGGTTGTTTGCTTGTTTTGTGACTGGGGAGTTCTGCTTGCTCATTTGGCTTTTGGTGTACAATTTTTAACCAGCTGTAATTTGTTTTTGGGATTCCTACCATTCTGGGTGCCTGACTTGGTAGATGGCAGACAGGCTGCTACCAATTACATGGAGGTGTCAATAGGCCATTGCTCCTCATGCCTCTGAGGGGGGCCAGGTTCTGGCTCGTGGTCCCTGGTAGACTAGAACTCCATTGATTGATTGTTGCTACAGTCTAATATATACATATCAGCCTGGTATAGCTTCGGGGAGACGAAGGGGCTCTCCACAGAAACACTCAAATTTTTAATTTAGCTTTCCTTGTGGTTACTTTTATGCATACACATACTGGTACAAATACTATATATATAAATACAATATATACATACATGCATACACACGTAAATATAATACATAATTAAATTTGATATATTATAATGTATATATCCACAATATCATGAGGGGCACAAACATACCCTGAACAGTGTTCTGGTTGTGATGCTATGTTTCTCCTTGAAAAATAAAGGTGTAAGAGCAAGGATAACATCCTCCTGGCATGTACTGCCCTCAGTATCATCTTCACCCTCTTTCAAGGTATTTTCACGCGCTGCCTCTATCTCCCTCTGAGCGAGGACAAGGTGGGCATCATCTTTCTCATCTGTTTAGCACATTGCAAGAAGTGAATTATTAACACTAGGAAAATGTATGAATGAAACAAAATATATGAACACACACTACATTTATTAACCACTGTAATGTGCAGTGCTATTTTTTATAATCAGGCTATATTTTAATGTGTTTTTATGTTTTCATCAATGTTTTGAAATGAAAATGGTTGAGTTTGGAAACATTTTGACATTACCTGAACATTTATAAAAACAAAAATATGTCCTTGACAATTGCACTATGCAGTTTTGCCAAAACCAGGTGAGCAGTGCAGTGATTAAAGCATGATGATGATGCTGTGTGTTCAAGACCGTGTACCTAAAATATACTTTTGATAACCAATGATTATGCAGATAATAGGTTACAATAATGTGGCTGAAAGATATAACATGGCCAACAAGTATGAAATAAAAGTGACAACATTTTTGTTAGTCCTGAAGTGTGAGTGTCCCCTACCTAAACCCTTGGACCATCAGGGACCCGAGGCTGGGATATGAGTAGTGTGTGAGAGTGACCCCACCCAAACCCTTGGACCATCAGGGATCCGAGGCTGGGATATGAGGAGGGTGTGTGAGGGACCCCCGTCCATCCCCTTGAACCATCAGGGACCCGAGGCTGGGGTATGAGGAGGGTGTGAGGGACCACCTGAACCATTGATAGGATCCAGGGCACACCAAAATGTCATCACCCTCATTTTGTATGTGTTAATTGGGTTCTTTACAAATGATTGTTTTGCAAATATTTATGCACGTGCTCTATTTAGTGCTATGATACCTTGGACCCCTTTGAATAATGCTCTTCCTCCTGTAGTGTAACTCCAAGACATTGCAGCCACTAAGTATTGAAGAAACTCTTGAAGCATATATTTACAACTTGTTTAGATAGTCATCACAATACCAACTAAAATCAATGAACAGCCTCTTATCCTTGAATATAGTACTAACATTACACATTGGAGAAGAGATAATTATATATTTCTGTCCACCCTAATCTACTTTGCTTTTTCCACGGACAAGATACCCAAAAGGGGAAGCTGCTCACTCTTAATGTACAGTACCAGTTTGTTTGTTTTGTTGCGTGCACCCCCGCTCCCTCCCTCCATCCCTATAAAGTCACATATGTAAAACATTTACCTCAAAATTTAAATATTTAGAAATTCGCACTACTAGGGCCAAAACAAATGAGCACTAAACGCACATACAAGACAAGAGACGTTAACGACTTCTGTCCAACTGGACTATTATTAAACTAAAACTAACAAATTAAACATCAAAATAATTTTCACATGTCTAATATGTTAGTTTAGTGTTTATATAGAGTATCTCCTAAACTTACAAAATAAATTATAAAAGAGAGTAATCAAACTCCAAGTTCTCATTGTTTAGTAATAGCATAAAACCAGCGTTGAATGTAATGAAACGCCATTTTCTGGGTGAGACCCGGAGGCTCCCCGGAGCTTTACCGGCTGATATGCTAATGTCAGACTTTGGCATCAGTCATGTGTATGGAGTTCTAGGGCCTACCGGGGACCACGAGCCAGAACCTGGCCCCCTCAGAGAGGCAAGGGGAGCAATGGCCTATAGAAACCCCCGTGTGGTTGGAAGCATTCTATGTCTGCCATCGACCGGGTCAAGCATCCAGAAAGGTAAGCATTCCAAAACAAACCCCTATTCTGGTGAAAATTGCTACCTAAGCCGAACTAGTGAATAGAACTCTTCAACAGAAAACACGGAAACTAGTATGACGTCATACGTCACCGCGCCGCTGTCTGCGCAGCTCCCCCCTCCCCGGGAGGGGGAAGGGGGAGCCCCAGACCTCCCACGCCGGCTATCCACCCATCAGTTCTGAGGCTGGATGTCAAAACACGCGAAAAACGCCGACCGGAGGGAGGGAGGGTTGCCGGGGAGCCTCCGGGTCTCACCCAGAAAATGGCGTTTCATTACATTCAACGCTGGTTTTCTGGGGGGAGCCCCGTCGGCTCCCCGGAGCTAACTACCCACAGAGGAAGGTCAAAGGGACAAAACCGGGAGGCGGACACCACGCACCCCCCAAGGAGGCGAGACAACCGGCAGCAAACGCCAACCCAAGGCGCCACAGCCCCGAAAATCCCGGGAACAACACGAGAACCACGAGCAGCAAGGCCCCTGCACGAACACCAAAAATCCATGCCCGAAAGACTGCAAGGCCACGTCGCCCAGACGGCAGCGAGAGCAGCGAAGCCACGAACGCCACAGGCATGAGGGAAGAACACAGGCAGCGTAGCCGCAAGAACACGGCTGACCACCCGGGACACCATCACCCGCGAACCGGGAAGAACAGAACCGGATCAACGCAAAACGCGCTCCGGACCCAAACGCCGTGGCACGCAAACAACAGCAGAGGGCCGCCACTGAACACAAAAACGACACACCCCCGGCCCGACCAACAAAGCACCAACAAATCCTGGACCCCTCCAGAATGCAGCAGCCCCACCCCGCGCCAGAAAAGATGGAGACTGCTGCCATCAAACAACCAAAACGCTAAAACCGAAGGAGCAAGAAAACACAGCGAACCGACCCCCAGAGGCAAAGGCCCAAAGGAAAGAGCCGACGAAAAAACACACCGGAACCGAAGGGGCACTACCAACCGAGGAGAAGACAGAGCACGCTGACCAGAGACCAGGATGGTGCAAGCGGCGCACGAACAGGCCGGAGGTGAAATGACGCACAAGACAGCTGACTAACGGTGCAGAAGCAACACCAAGACCGAAAGCAAGCTGAAGCGGCTCCGCCTGCGCCGCACGAAAAGAGGCGACAGTATGTGGCAAGACGACGGCCCCCAACCCCCACTAGAAAACCAAGCCGAGAGTAAACCAAGCCAACAAGAAGGACCCACCGAAGAAGGGACAGGAAAAGGAAGGACCGCCAAAATACCCCATACTGCCGCCAAGAAAGCACGCAGGTGGGACACCTACCACGAAGCCACCCGACCACCAACCGGAGGCGAGACCACGAGGCAGAACATAAGCAGCCCCGACAAGGCCCCCCCGAGCCCAGGAAAAAGGCGGAGCCGCGAGAAGATCTCGGGCGCGACCACCGAAACCCAGGCGGCACAAGAAGATGGAACGTCTGCCGAACAGAAAAACTCCGAAGCATGCAAGCCCGCCAGGAGTTCAGAAACGACGGGTCCGACGCGAGACATCGCAAGAACCCCCCCAAAAAAATAAAACAACAACAACCGGCCGGGCAAGCTAGGAAAACCAAAGAAGGCGGAAGGGTCGCCGCCAGAACAGGACCCGAACCAAGGGGCACGAACAACTGCAACAGACCGAGACAAAGAAGCACATCACAGGACACAGGCTGACAAACGCCTAAGAACACACGCAGAACATTCCTGCTGCAGAAGAGGCAGGAAGAAAGAGCAGAAGCACAAAAAAAAAAAACCAGGAGAACAACCAGGGGTGGACAATCAGGCAGGGACAAAAACCCCACGCAATCCCCAGGCACAAAACGGCAGCAAAGCGCCACTCCACAACCGGACACAGGAACAAGGACACGCCACCGTGAAACACGGTACCAATGCTCACGTGCAGCAGCAGCAGCAACAGGCACCACTGCAACATGCAACATGTAAATAGCAACTCCCCTCTGCAAAGGCAGAGAACGGAGCAGGCAGACCCCAGACAGGGCCAACGGAGACACGACAAAACCCTGCAGGCCCAGAAACCTGCACCAGGCGACCGACGGCGGAGAAACCCCGCTCGATACCTGCTGGATGAGGTACTGGGAGCTCTTTTACACCTCAAGCCCGGCCCAAGGTCAGGCCAGACCGGCCAGAGGATGGCCCACCAGGCAGCTGCTAGGAGCAGTCCACCGGCCCACATACCCCCACAACCAGGACGGGCCGGAACTGCCATACGAAAACAGGCCAGTGCGCCCTGGAAGTCCACGGACGAACCAGCAAGAAGGCTTATGCTCGCAAGTAGGTCGTGTAACAAGCACAGACCACTGATGGTAATACAGTGTTCCCCAAAAGTGCCAATAGCACCACTGCACTCCACTGGTACTATCCCGCAAGTTCTACCAGATAGGCGGGACCCAAGAGCCAGAGCTCAAATCCTGCAAGCACAGCCAGGAGCCTCACCAGGTGAGTACAGAACCAACCCTACAACCCCCACACCTCACAACATTAAAAAAGGAGGGTCCCCTGAACGACTCCAGCATGGGTTGGACATGCACATGAGGGGGACAGGAAGGGGTGATAAAGGGACAGTCACTGGTGTGCGAACGGTCTCAGTCGTACAAAATTATACCTAAATAAAGACAGGTATATGAACACCGCCGCATCCAGCGCCCGGCCAAAAGACGCCAGACCGCAGAAACTCACCTGGCGAATGGTGGCTCGAACTTGACACGACTCAACCGTGCCCAGAAGAACTTGGGAGCACCGCCAGGTGAAGACGCCAGAGCCGGACCCGCAGGAGAACAGGGAGAGGCGAAGGAGGCGGTCCACACCCATGACACAGAAAACCGCGGTGTCCTCCCCACAACTGGGAACCAGGACACCCCTGGCGCAAAGGGGCACATACCGCAGCCAGGGAGAAGAACGAGAGGCGAAGCACTGTAGCAAAAAAGGGCACAAAACCCCAGCACTGAACCATCGCCCAGACCAAAACAAACTCCACGGCGCATGCGCATAACACGCTGGCCGAACCGCACACCCTCCCTGCGGGAAGGCGCCAGCCAGGACTATTGCACGAGAAAAAGAGCCAAAAGAGGAAGCAGGAACAATAAAACCGGCCAAAGAAGCAAAGAGCCCAAAAAAAGGGAACCCAAACGGGCGACAAGTAGCCCAAACGGGCGACAAGTAGCCCAAACGGCCGACAAATAGCCCAACCGGGCGACAAGTAGCCCAACCGGGCGACAAGTAGCCCAACCGGGCGACAAGTAGCCCAACAGGGCGACAAGTAGCCCAACAGGGCGACAAGTAGCCCAACAGGGCGACAAGTAGCCCAACAGGGCGACAAGTAGCCCAACAGGGCGACAAGTACTAGGAGCCGACAGACGTTCCAATAATGCGGGAAGTAGCGAAAAACCTTCCCGTACCCTCGAGAACACAGAAGCCAACACTAGTCCCGAAGGCACACGAAGGCGCAGGCGCACCCGAGATCAAAAGTCACGCAGAACCCCATCGAACGGGGAAACATGACAAAAACACCGTCCCAAAAAGCGGGGGAGGAAACATCCACCCACAGGACGGAACCAACCGACTCAAAGGCCAAGGAACCGAGCCCGGGGAGGGGCCGACGTCCAACAGCACGTACGGCGAGTGGGGAGGAAAGACCCCACTCCGCGTAACCACAAGCCCCGCCGAGAGGGGGATAAAACCCCCCACGGGGTCTAACGGGGCCAAGGCCCCCCCAAGTCAGCCCCTCCCCAGCCCCGGGAACCTACACGACAGGCCCCGGGGCCGAGCCGTTCCCCCAAAGCCCCGGCCGTACCAGAAAACCGGGGCAGCCGTGAAAACACTAAGGAAGGGAGCCCACTGGCAGACTCATACAACACGGCTGGAGGAACAGGCCCAAATGCCCCCGTCACTACCCCGGAAGGGGAATTCCCCGAGACTGCCCGAGTCTCAACACCACCAAACACCCCGCCCTGAACCTACAGACGGTAAGGAACCGGATACAGGCAGGAAGGGTGAACCAGGGGAAAGACAAGGGGGCGTGGATGGAACCGAAGCAACCAACACCCCTAAGTCCCAAAACGAAATACAACGGGGCAGCCCCGGGGCTCCCGGGGAGGAAACCACGAGAACGTTGCCACCACCAAGGCTCAAGTGCAACGCCCCTGCTGCCCGCACCCGCTTTGTTAGCACAACTGGGTAACCGAGCCACAACGAGCAACCAAACTCGCAGGACACCGGGTCGAAGGTGTCACCGACCCCACAGGCAGCAGACGGAGGCAAAACAGAGAGGCACCCAGAGACAAAAGGTGAGAGCAACCCTCAAACTCGCTGGAAGCGAGGGGGGGGCTCTGGGGTCACATCCATCGGACCCGCGCGCCCCCAGGGGTTTCCCAGGGTCCCGAGCGTTTACTTTAAGAGGACTCGCGCTCAGGTAATCCCAGGCAGGGTACTGCTAACCGGCACCCAAGCTACCAAACAACTTTCTAAGAGCTGAACCCCCGGGACGTGTACACTCACGGGGACCTAGCAGGGGGTACCACCAGAAATACTCAGAACACAAGGGACACAAGGGGCAAGAACGAAGGCAGACCCCCCCACCAGGTATATAAACAAAAGAAAAAGAAAACCCCGCAAGAGGACAGCGTACCCAAGCGGAACAGAGCCGGCCGCTATGATTGGTAAAGACAAGCTGCACAGTACCCCGTGCCCCACCAGTGCAAACACTGCCCCTTACTCTAAGGCGAACAAGGGAGACAGAACACCCGAGCACACAAAGAGCGGCCGAAAACCAAGCGGTAAACGGCCAAGCAGGGGCAGGACCCAAGGAACTTGTGGAAGGTGGCCCCAAGCCCCAAGGGCAGTACTTACAGGGCACCTAGGGAAGGGAACCCTAGGCGCATGCAGCCCGAGTACTGAAGAATCACACCCGGCTCACGCACCACCTAGAAAACAGACACCACACTCTAGGTACAGTGCTGAAACAACCACTGGAGCCGGAGCACATAACCATTGCCTATAGCATCAGCCGAAGAACTGATGGGTGGATAGCCGGCGTGGGAGGTCTGGGGCTCCCCCTTCCCCCTCCCGGGGAGGGGGGAGCTGCGCAGACAGCGGCGCGGTGACGTATGACGTCATACTAGTTTCCGTGTTTTCTGTTGAAGAGTTCTATTCACTAGTTCGGCTTAGGTAGCAATTTTCACCAGAATAGGGGTTTGTTTTGGAATGCTTACCTTTCTGGATGCTTGACCCGGTCGATGGCAGACATAGAATGCTTCCAACCACACGGGGGTTTCTATAGGCCATTGCTCCCCTTGCCTCTCTGAGGGGGGCCAGGTTCTGGCTCGTGGTCCCCGGTAGGCCCTAGAACTCCATACACATGACTGATGCCAAAGTCTGACATTAGCATATCAGCCGGTAAAGCTCCGGGGAGCCGACGGGGCTCCCCCCAGAAAAGTACTTTTTAATATGATTTCTTGTCTTGCTATTAATTTTATCTTCAAAGCAATAACTAATCTATATAAATAAAAATGGAAATGTTCGTTTATTCAAAATGGCTAATCTCCGAAAGTTCTTCACAGATTGCTTTGAAATTTTCACACAACATTCCATTCGCATCCGAACAGGTTTTTATATACTGTACATACCATATAGATGTCACATCTTTGACGCAAAAAAATATGCTCTTTTTTTTTAAACTGTGTTTTTCATGCGAGGGGAAATCTTCGTAACCTCTTTACCGATTGCTTTGAAATTTTTACAACATTGCACTTGAATAGGTACGCATTTTTATATACCTACTATGTATATGCCTCATTTGTGACAAGTATAAACACACTTTAAAAAAAAAAAAAAAAGCAGCGCCATCTGTTGGAGCAATACACGTTGTAATCTCCAAAAGTTCTTCACCGATTGTGTGTGAAAATTTTGACAACGTTCCATTCATATATGGACATGTTCTTATATACCTACTATACAGATGCCACACCTGTGACAGGTAAAAAAAAAAAAAAGAGCATTGAATGTAATGAAACGCCATTTTCTGGGTGAGCCCCGGAGGCTCCCTGGAGCTTACTAAGCAGATATGCTAATGTCAGACTTTGGCATCAGTCATGTGTATGGAGCTCTTATGGGCCTACCGGGGACTCTCCAAAAGGGCGCCACATAAAAAGGAGCGATGCCTAGACCATGCCAACTCGAAGACATCCATGGCCAGGAGTCCATACGTCCGGCAGAGCCAACAAAACGAGTTGGCGATGACTGGCCAATCCGCAAACAGAGGAATTTGTCTGCCAGACAGAGGACACAGTTGTCCGCCAGGACACAGGACACACCTCGGACATGAACCTCCCGGTTAGCCAAACCCCCGAGAATCCAGCAAACGAGCCACACTAAGGAACCAACCCCAAAGGTCAACACCTAAGAGAAACCCTGTGGTTCCGGCAAAGAACCGCCAGAGAACAGTCCGAACGGAGCTAAATGGTAGAGCACCGAGTGACCCAAACCCTCTGAAGCGCAAACCAAACGGCCACAAACTCCCAAACCGTGCTGTGAGCCCAGATGGACGGACAGACCCCACCATCCCCGGCCGACCTGGTGAGCACTGGTCACAAAGCCCCAGCCAAGAGATGACCTGTCCTTGAACACATCGAGCGAAGGCTCGGGGAGGTGCCAAGGCACGGAAACCCGAAAACCCCAAAGAGGAAGTTGGTGACGCAGCACCAACACAAGATCCCTGGAGGAACGAACCCAACGATTGCAAGAGAGGCGGAAGGGGAATCTCCAAAGGAACCAAACAGACGCCGAAGCCAAACCCCACCCCGCAGTCAGACCAGCACGTCGAAGTTCAGACTCCCACACAACTGCTCGAGCAACCGCTGAGCAACCCGGGACCCCCTCATGAACAGCCGAAGGCGGGACCAAAGCCGCAGCAACACTTCTGGAGGGAAAGACAAGGAGCGGCCCAAGAGCCCTAAAGAAGGCCCAGCCAGGTCCGAACCCGGGACGGAAACAGATGGAATGGCCTCCAGATCACCAGGAAACCTGGTGATCTGGAAAGAACCACACCCCTGGCGAGCAGACAAGCGGATCGACTGGGAGCCCACACCAGCCAGTCGTCGAGGTAGGCCAGGCACCGAATCCCAAGCAGACTCAGACAGGGCACCAAGATCTGGTAAAGATGCAAAAATACACCAAGTGCCAATTACAAAATAGGGAAGGCAACAAAAGCGGCAAGCATGAAGCCCGCCACCAACTGTGCCAGTCCCAGAAAACTGGAGAGGAATGTGCCAAGAATTGACCTGGAGGTCCAGGGCCACCATCCAGGCACCCGGCCCCAACAGAAGCCAGACAGGACACAAAAGTCCTCCGATGAGGGCATAGAATCCAGGGCGCAGACTGAAGAAGTCCAGAAGAACTGCAGATTCGACAGGCCCATGTCTGCAAAGAGCAGATGGGAACCCCAGAAGGATGGCGCGGATCAACCACGTCCAACGCACCCACTAAGATGACATGACGAAGCGCAGGGGAAGAAGCCCACCCCTCCAACCCTGAACCCCCCAAAGGGGAAGAAGCCGTCCACTGCCGCCGCCAGAGGCTGGAAGACAACCAAAAGCGCCCACTAACTGCGGGACCATGTGAGAGTCAACAGAGCAAGCTACTCCCCCAGTGCCCCATCAACAGAGAAAGGAACAGAGCCCCCCCTCCAAAAGAAAAGGTACACATACACATTATGTATATACACATACACACACACATATACACATACACACAAGGTATGTTACACACGTGTATGCACATACACATGTGCGCACATGTTAGGTTAGGTAAGGAATTTCAACAGGAGAAACAGCTTTTGTTAGCACAGATGGAGGAAGTTACACAGGGAATAGAACAGTGCAAGATAGATATGCAACTCACTTATGCACAAGTGGCCAAGGAGAAGGAAAAAATAGAAGAAGCAGTAAAGGAAGTCAAACACTGAAGCAACCAAGATAAAACAAACATTATGCTAGAAGTGAGGAAAGAATTGGCATCTAACCCGAAGTTAGTGCAAAACACAGTTGATCGGAGTAAGTTCCTGATCATTTTTGGCTGCAAGGAAAAGGAGATAACATCTAGGTCAGAAACAGCTGTAGAAGAAGCAAAAGTAGTAGATAAAATTGTTGGCCTCGTGGAAGATCTTACAACCATAGAGAATGTCTGCGACTACTTGAGAATAGGCAGATATGTAAAAGGGAAAGATCGAGCTTTGAGGATCACCCTAAATGGTACCAAACAGATGGAAGAAGTACTAAGGAATGCTAGAAAATTACAAAGTGATGAGGATGGGAAAGTGTGGTCGTTAAGACGAGATCTTTCAAAAGAAGATAGAGAGAAGCTGAAACTGAACCTCGCCGAGGCAAAACATTTAAATGAGAGCAGGAATGAAGAAGAAATCAATTCTTTTTTCTACAAAGTGATAGGGGTAGGCAGGCCAGTAAAGTGGTACATAAAGGCAAACCAACAAAATCATTAGAGAAAGGGGGAGTGAAAAATAAGAAGAGGGGGAACAAGTTCCTCAAGATTGCATACACCAACATAGATGGAGTAAGATCAAAGATACTGGAGTTAAGTGATATAATACAGCTGCAGACACCAGACATTGTTGCACTCACGGAGACAAAACTTGAAGATGCTATTTTAAATGAGGTCATATTCCCAAGGGGCTACTCAATTTGGAGACGGGACAGAAAAATCAGGTAAGGCGGTGGCGTTGCTGTGCTGGTGAAAGAACACCTAAAGGTAAACGAAATAGTGACTGCCAATCCACAAGAAGTTGACATAATAGCACTAGAGATCTACCATGAGGATGATAAACTAATGATCATAAATGCATATAGTCCACCGCTAAGCAGCACATGGTCAAAGGAGGAGCTAGACAGTAAACGAGGTCTTATAACAATAATGAGAGAGATCATAGCGAGAGCGGATAACGATAGTTCACGACTGTTGATAGTCAGCGACTTCAACTTGAAATCCATAGACTGGGAAGCATGTGAAGCTAAAACAGAAGATTTCTGGACCTGTAAATTTGTAGACCTCATCCTGGAAACATTCTTGTATCAACATGTTAAACAAGCTACGAGGATGAGGGAAGGGGACGTCCCCTCCATGCTAGATTTGATATTTACCAGGAAGGAGGAAGAAATATTTTACATTCAGTACCTTTCTCCCTTGGGTAAAAGTGACCATGTCTTTTTGGGAATAAAGTATGCAATGCGTTATAATCTGGAAGAAAATATGACGGTCGACGCAAATGAAAAATCTGACTTTAGGAGAGGACATTATTACAACCTTAGAAATTTTTTTAGTGAGTATAATTGGACAGACTTGTTGCTAGGCAAGGAAGTGAATGAGATGTATGTCAGGTTTTGTGAAATATATGATAAAGGCACAAAAAAATTTATACCAAAACAGAGAAGCAGAACAAGGAAACAGGATTGGTTCAACAGAAAGTGCGAGAGGGCCAGAGACCAAAAGACACAAAAATGGAATCAATACAGGAAGAGGCCGAACCCCCAAACATACCAGCGATACAAAGATGCGAGAAACAACTACAGCAGTGAGGAGATAGGCAGAAAGAAATTTTGAAAAAGGGATTGCAGACAAATATAAAATAGAACCAGGTCTATTTTATAAATTCATAAACAACAAATTGCAGGTAAAGGATAATATTCAGAGGTTGAAAATGGGAATTAGATTCACGGAAAATGAAAAGGAAATGTGTGAAACATTAAACGAAAAGTTCCAAAGTGTGTTTGTACAAAATGAAATCTTCAGGGAACCAGATACAATAAGAATTCCAGAGAACAACATAGAGCACATACAGGTGTCTAGAGACGAAGTGGAAAAAATGCTCAAAGAGCTAAATAAGAACAAAGCAGTTGGTCCAGATGGAGTTTCACCATGGGTTCTGAGAGAATGTGCACCTGAGCTCAGCATTCCTCTTCAACTGATTTTTCAGGCATCCCTGTATACAGGAGTTGTAGCTGATGTGTGGAAAAAGGCTAACATAGTTCCAATCTACAAAAGTGGAAGCAGGGAAGACCCCCTTAATTATATACCGGTATCATTGACAAGTGTAATAGTCAAAATATTGGAAAAAATAATTAAAACTAAATGGGTAGAACACCTGGACCGAAATAATATAATATCAGACAGACAGTATGGATTTCGATCTGGAAGAGCCTGTGTATCAAATTTACTCAGTTTCTATGATCGAGCAACAGAGATATTACAGGAAAGAGATGGTTGGGTTGACTGCATCTATCTGGACCTAAAAAAGGCTTGCGACAGAGTTCCACATAAGAGGTTGTTCTGGAAACTGGAAAATATTGGAGGAGTGACAGGTACGCTTCTAACATGGATGAAAAATTTTCTGACTGATAGAAAAATGAGGGCTGTGATCAGAGGCAATGTATCGGACTGGAGAAATGTCACAAGTGGAGTACCACAGGGTTCAGTTCTTGCACCAGTGATGTTTATTGTCTACATAAATGATCTACCAGTTGGTATACAGAATTATATGAACATGTTTGCTGATGATGCTAAGATAATAGGAAGGATAAGAAATGTAGATGATTGTCATGCCCTTCAAGAAGACCTGGACAAAATAAGTACATGGAACGCCACTTGGCAAATGGAATTTAATGTTAATAAATGCCATGTTATGGAATGTGGAATAGGAGAACAGACCCCACACAACCTATATATTATGTGAGAAATCTTTAAATAATTCTGATAAAGAAAGAGATCTAGGGGTAGTTCTAGATAGAAAATTATCACCTGAGGACCACAAAGAATATTGTGCGAGGAGCCTATGCTACGCTTTCTAACTTCAGAATTGCTTTTAAATACATGGATGACGATATACTAAAGAAATTGTTCACGACTTTTATTAGGCCAAAGCTAGAATATGCAGCAGTTGTGTGGTGCCCATATCTTAAGAAGCACATCGACAAACTGGAAAAGGTGCAAAAACATGGTACTAAGTGGCTCCCAGAACTGAAGGGCAAGAGCTACGAGGAGAGGTTAGAGGCATTAAATATGCCAAAACTAGAAGACAGAAGAAAAAGAGGTGATATGATCACTACATACAAAATAGTAACAGGAATTGATAAAATCGATAGGGAAGATTTCCTGAGACCTGGAACTTTAAGAACAAGAGGTCATAGATATAAACTAGCTAAACACAGATGCCGAAGAAATATAAGAAAATTCACTTTCGCAAACAGAGTGTTAGACGGTTGGAACAAGTTAGAGGAGAAGGTGGTGGAGGCCAAGACCGTCAGTAGTTTCAAAGCGTTATATGACAAAGAGTGCTGGGAAGACGGGACACCACGAGCGTAGCTCTCATCCTGTAACTACACTTAGGTAATTACACTTAGGTAATTGCACACACACACACACACACATGGCAGGTACCGTAACAAATGGGGGGAAAAAAATTATAGTCGTAGTCATATATAATCCACCACCAAATGACAGAAGACCTAGACAGGAATATGATAGAAACAACATGGCCACCATTAACATAATAGAAAGAGCAGCTTCTGTTAGCAGGAATGGATCTGGACTACTAATTATGGGAGACTTCAACCATGGGAAGATAGATTGGAAGAACAGAGACCCGCATGGAGGTTATCTTCTAGAGGTTATCTTGAGATGATTTCGGGGCTTTTTTAGTGTCCCCGCGGCCCGGTCCTCGACCAGGCCTCCACCCCCAGGAAGCAGCCCGTGACAGCTGACTAACACCCAGGTACCTATTTTACTGCTAGGTAACAGGGGCATAGGGTGAAAGAAACTCTGCCCATTGTTTCTCGCCGGCGCCTGGGATCGAACCCAGGACCACAGGATCACAAGTCCAGCGTGCTGTCCGCTCGGCCGACCGGCTCCCCGGTCGGTGAGTAATACATAATAACACAAATAATAATGAGTAATTATGTTATGCTCTATTTTGTTATATATCATATAAATACATTGCCCAATGTTATTATCAGTTACTTTCAACAATGTGCAAAAAATATTTTTTTAAGTTTTTTTTTTTTAGGTTTTTAGGATTTTTTTCCTCCTTTGTTTATTATTTAAATTTGTTTTAACCTTTACATCCTGGAGAAAACATACTCTTCCTGAACTATGTGAAGCCAGAATTAAATTGGTCAACAAATAAATCAGTTACAACTCTCAGAACTTGGGACTTTGAATTTTTTTGGCTGATTTTTTCAGATTTCAAACTCTATTTTCCTTGTTTCTTTAAGTTGTTTTGATGATTAGGGACCAGATTAGAGCTTTATATTATATAAAGTATACCCTAAATATATTCCCTAAATCATTATAATTATCCCTATATTTTGTGTTTTGGGGGAGTTCTTTTTTCTTGACTTCATTTCTACACACATTGACCTACAACTTTCACATACTTGTGTACGAATGCCAAACAATGTTTATTACAACATACAAGTAAATTCATGAATTAGAACTGCCTTATTTATTGTTGATAACTTCAACTTCAATTATATTTATAATTTCAACATACTTCAGTATCCAAAATTCTAGTTTCTGACTGATTCTCACCCTTTTACATATAGTGTGCACAGCTGTCTGTTCTACAATCCCTATAGAATTGATTTTTCATTAACTCTAAACGTTTGGAGTTATAAATTTTTGTTGTCTAAATTTGTGTGTATTTCAAATGCCATATTGACAATTTTTTTTTACAGTAAACTATACTGAAAACCTATATCCTAAATATATGAAAATGAAGATCATATGCTATTCTGAGAACATAATAATACCAAATTAACAGTTGGTGATATTTATATATTTTTGCAGCTGATTTCAAAATCTGAAGTTTTCAATATTCAATTTTATAATTATTTTTTATTTTCGTGTTTTTCAAGTTACACTGGTATCATTTAGAGAAAGTTGGAGCATTTGCCTAGTAGATTATTCACAAAACATTTGAAAGAGTTTCAGAAAATTTTAAAAACTGAGTTCAATGTCACACATCATATGAGGTTTTGTGCAGTTTAAGGGTTAAGACAGAGGAGGACTGCTTGGAGGACCAGAACCATGGAGGACCAGAAACATGGAGAGCTAAGCTGCTGGACGTGGCAACAAGAAACTTTCTAAGCCAGCACATCAATGAACCAACAAGAATGAGAGGAGAAGATGAACCAGCAATGCTTGATTTGATATTTACCCTAAATGAGTGGGATATAAGGGAAGTTAAGATGGAAGCGCCCTTGGGAATGAGTGACCACAGTGTATTGAACTTTGAGTACCTGGTAGAGCTAGGACTTATCTCCCCCCAAAAAGAACTAGGAATCAAAAGGCTGGCATACCGAAAGGGGAATTATGAACAGATGAGAAGTTTCCTAAGTGAAATACCTTGGGGCACAGACCTCAGAGATAAGTCTGTACAGGGTATGATGGACTATGTTACCCAAAAGTGTCAGGAGGCACTAAACAGGTTCATTCCGGCCCAAAGGGAAAAATCCGAGAAGCAACAGAAGAATCCATGGTATAATAGGGCATGTATGGAAGCGAAGAAACTGAACAAAAGGGAGTGGAGGAACTTCCGGAATAACAGAACACCAGAAAGCAGAGAGAGATACCAGAGAACCAGGAATGAGTACGTCAGGGTGAGAAGAGAAGCAGAGAAAAGTTTTGAAAATGATATAGCAAACAAAGCCAAGACCGAACCAAAGCTACTCCACAGTCACATCAGAAGGAAAACAACAGTGAAAGAACAGGTATTGAAACTTCGAACAGGCAAGGACAGGTATACAGAGAATGACAGAGAGGTGTGTGAAGAACTCAACAAGAGGTTCCAGGAGGTCTTCACAATATAACAAGGTGAGGTCACTGTGCTAGGAGAAAGGGAGGTAAACCAGGCGGCCTTGGAAGAGTTCGAAATTACCAGAGAGGAGGTCAAGAGACACCTGCTGGATCTGAATGTTAGAAAGGCTGTTGGTCCAGATGGGATCTCACCATGGATACTGAAAGAGTGTGCAGAGGCACTTTGCTTGCCACTCTCCATAGTGTATAGTAAGTCACTGGAGACGGGAGACCTACCAGAAATATGGAAGACGGCGAATGTGGTCCCAATATACAAAAAGGGCGACAGGCAAGAGGCACTGAACTACAGGCCAGGGTCCTTGACTTGTATACCATGCAAGGTGATGGAGAAGATCGTGAGAAAAAACCTGGTAACACATCTGGAGAGAAGGGACTTCGTGACAAATCGCCAACATGGGTTCAGGGAGGGTAAATCTTGCCTTACAGGCTTGATAGAATTCTACGATCAGGTGACAAAGATTAAGCAAGAAAGAGAGGGCTGGGCGGACTGCATTTTCTTGGATTGTCGGAAAGCCTTTGACACAGTACCGCATAAGAGGCTGGTACATAAGCTGGAGAGACAGGCAGGTGTAGCTGGTAAGGTGCTCCAGTGGATAAGGGAGTATCTAAGCAATAGGAAGCAGAGAGTTACGGTGAGGGGTGAGACCTCCGATTGGCGTGAAGTCACCAGTGGAGTCCCACAGGGCTCTGTACTCGGTCCTATCTTGTTTCTGATATATGTAAATGATCCCCCAGAGGGTATCGATTCATTTCTCTCAATGTTTGCAGACGATGTTAAAATTATGAGAAGGATTAAAACAAGAGGACTGTTTGAGGCTTCAAGAAGACCTAGACAAGCTGAAGGAATGGTCGAACAAATGGTTGTTAGAGTTTAACCCAACCAAATGTAATGTAATGAAGATAGGTGTAGGGAGCAGGAGGCCAGATACAAGGTATCATCTAGGAGAGGAAATTCTTCATGAGTCGGAGAAGGAAAAAGACTTGGGGGTTGATATCACGCCAGACCTGTCTCCTGCAGCACATATCAAGCGGATAACATCAGCGGCATATGCCAGGCTGGCCAACATACGAACGGCATTCAGAAACTTGTGTAAAGAATCATTCAGAACTTTGTATACCACATATGTCAGGCCAATCCTGGAGTATGCAGCCCCAGCATGGAGTCCATATCTAGTCAAGGATAAGACTAAACTGGAAAAGGTTCAAAGGTTTGCCACCAGACTAGTACCCGAGCTGAGAGGTATGAGCTACGAGGAGAGACTACAGGAATTAAACCTCACTTCACTGGAAGACAGAAGAGTTAGGGGGGACATGATCACCACATTCAAGATTCTAAAGGGAATTGATAGGGTAGACAAAGACAGTCTATTTAACACAAGGGGACACAGGTGGAAACTGAGTGCCCAAATGAGCCACAGAGATATTAGAAAGAACTTTTTTAGTGTCAGAGTGGTTGACAAATGGAATGCATTAGGAAGTGATGTGGTGGAGGCTGACTCCATACACAGTTTCAAGTGTAGATATGATAGAGCCCAATAGGCTCAGGAATCTGTACACCTGTTGATTGACAGTTGAGAGGCGGGACCAAAGAGCCAGAGCTCAACCCCCGCAAACACAACTAGGTGAGTACACGTGTGTGCGAGGAGCCTATGCCACACTTTCTAACTTCAGAATTGCTTTTAAAGACATGGATGGCGATATACTAAAGAAATTGTTCACAACTTTTGTTAGGCCAAAGCTAGAATATGCAGCGGTTGTGTGGTGCCCATATCTTAAGAAGCACATCAACAAACTGGAAAAGGTGCAAAGACATATCCCTAAGACAAAGACTAAGTGGATCCCAGAACTGAAGGGCAAGAGCTACGAAGAGAGGTTAGAGGCATTAAATATGCCAAAACTGGAAAACAGAAGAAAAAGAGGCGATATGATCACTACATATAAAATAGTAACAGGAATTGATAAAATCGATAGGGAAGATTTCCCGAGACCTGGAACTTTAAGAACAAGAGGTCATAGATATAAACTAGCTAAACACAGATGCCGAAGAAATATAAGAAAATTCACTTTCGCAAACAGAGTGGTAGACGATTGGAACAAGTTAGGTGAGAACGTGGTGGAGGCCAAGACCGTCAGTAGTTTCAAAGTGTTATATGACTAAGAGTGCTGGGAAGACGGGACACCACGAGCGTAGCTCTCATCCTGTAATTACACTTGGGTAATTACACATGTGAAAAGAAAACTACAAGGTGCTGACCAGTGAGCAGAGAGCACCATGCCGGCAAGGCGAAGAAGGCACAAAACTGCATCAAAAGGCCCACCTCGACAACAAAACCTTAAAGTCCCAGCACGACCACAACACGTGCCAAGACCCAATAAGATCAGTCTGCAAGCCAGGAAGACCCCGGAACTCCAGAAGGCAGAACCGGGTCACACACGAGGAAACAAAGCCCCCTGAACTCACAATGGGGTCCCAAGAGGAAGAAAGCTCCGGAACGAAACCAAAGAACCCAAAGGAACCCGGAATCGAACCAGGGGGGAGCCCAAACCATCACATTTGCCGGTGGAGATACACCATAGAAAGGCAAAGCACAGCCCCCCAGACAGAACCCCCAGGGAAACTGTCAAAACAGACCGAAAACCGAGGGACAAGGTGTGGGATCAAGCATAACAGCCAGGGACAGAGCCCAAACCCAAGGGCCCAGACCCAAAACAGAAAATGGAAAACCCGGTGTAAAATCAACACTCAAACGTTCCCAGAGGAACAGGAAATGGGCAGAAAACACCAGGAAGCAAAGAGGCAACCGGAGAATTTAACCCCTGAAAAGAGGGTGAAAACTCACCCTAGATGCTCACTCGCACACCCAGGCGCATGTAAACAAACCGCAACACCACCCTGGTGGCCACCCCGGGAAACCAGCAGAAGAAAATGGCCACCAGAACAGAGGGCTATGCCCGACGGAAAAGATACGAAAACACGCCAGCAAAAGTGGGACGCAAGCAGACTGGATGGGCGAAAAACTCCGCCCAAAAGCAGAAAACCCAGGCAGGGGCAAACCGCCCCAGAACTGCTAGCAGGCATCCCCCACAGCCCCGGGAACCAGCAACAGAGGCCCCGGGGCAGAGCCGTCCTCCAAGCCCTCCGCTCTTAAAGAAAAGGAAGAGTCCATGGGAAAAGCAGCAAGAAAGGGCCGCTGGTAAGACCCAGAAGCCTTGGCAGAAGGAACAGGCTCAAAAACCTCCGTCCCCAACCCGAACGGAGCAGCCCCCGAAAACCGCCCGAGTCTCGGCCCCAACTAAACCCCGCTCCGACCCCGAAACCCGCAGACGGTCCGGAGCCGGGAACAGGGAGGGAAAGGGGCGAACAGCACCTAACCAAAACAGGGCGACCTCAGGGCATCCGAGTGTGAAACCAACCTAGCATGTTGCAGCAACCTAACCTAGCTTGCAACACGGATGCCGCCTGTACTCTGAACAGTAATAACATCAGGAGAGTACTGGAGAACAAGCAGAGAATATTTCTCACAAGACTCCGAGTCAAGGTGTCAGTGACCCAACAGGCAGTATGACGGAGGTAAAAGTGGCGACTGTCACCTGGAGACAAGGGCACAGCAACCAACGATCCCGTACAAGACGGGTTGGAACCCGGAAGACATTCAATGGTCCACCGAGCCCAGATAGGGGTTTCCAGGGCCCTTAGGGTAACAACTACGGGAAGCCCAGGCAAGGTGTTGCTAACCGGGTAAAACCCAAAACTAACAAGGGGATAGAGGACAACACTGAAAACCCATGCGACATGTACAATCATGGGGGCCTAGCAGAGGGCCACCAAACACTACCAGTGGAACTATAGCCACACTAGGCAGACCCCCACCAGGCAAATGAAAATAAAACCCCCGCAAAAGTACACCGTCTCCAGAGGCAACAGGAACCGATCGCCGCTTAGGTGGCAGGTCGCGCAACACCTTGACGCCCTAACTAGCACAATACCAGTCCCTACCTAGGGCCAAACAAGGGCCCCAAGCCCCAGCTGACCCAAAGGGCGAGGCAAATGCCGAGCAGCAAGAACCTCTACGGGAATGGTTCCCGAACGCCCCAGGAAAGTTAGCCGTCACGCAGGGGCAGTACTCACAGGGCGCTTTAGGAAGGAAGCCCTTAAGCGCATGCAGCCCCGGTACTGACGAGGAACACCTGGCCACCGCACAACACAACACATGGCAGTGAACTCCACGAACGGCAAACACCGCCTAGGAAACTGAGGCCAGAGAACCATCTATCCTGGTTGACATTAGCTTACGAACTGATGCTAGGCAGCTGGCGTGGTGAGGTCCAGGGCTCCCCCTCCCCCTTTCTGGAGGGGAGGGCTGAGCGGATAATCGACACGGCAGTACAGTAGTGTGATGTTTGCTTGTTTCCTTGGGATTGTAGGGAGTTTCTACCTCTGTTTGGTTTTCTGTTTTAGTTTTTTTACAACGCGGGATTTGTTTTGTTATGCCTACCAAGGAATGGCACTTCCGAGGCCGACCGAGGTTAGGCACTTTCTGAATGCCTAACCCCGGTCAATGGCAGATAAGGAACACCCCAACCACAAGGGGGTTTTCCAGGGCCATTGCTCCCTGAAACCTCTCTGAAGGGGCCAGGTTCTGGCACTGGTCCCTGGTAGGTCTGAATTTCTTAGCTAATGTCCCGGTCTAATATAACATACATTAGCCCTGATAAGCTCCAGGGAGCCGTAGGGGCTCCCCACATAAGTTTTTTTTTTTTTTTTAAGCGCCATCTGTTGCACGCAATATCTTGAGTTATCTTGAGATGATTTTTTTTTTTTTTTTTTTTTTTTAGTGTCCCCGCGGCCCGGTCCTCGACCAGGCCTCCACCCCCAGGAAGCAGCCCGTGACAGCTGACTAACACCCAGGTACCTAATTTACTGCTAGGTAACAGGGGCATAAGGTGAAAGAAACTCTGCCCATTGTTTCTCGCCGGCGAATGGGATCGAACCCAGGACCACAGGATCACAAGTCCCGCGTGCTGTCCGCTCGGCCGACCGACTCCCCCAATAGAGGGTGTAAAGGGTGTAATACATAAACACACTATACTAAATATGTTACAATTCAATTTCAATGTTTCCGATTGCATTGATAGAGTGAATTTTCATAGATTTAGATTTATTTTCATTTTGATTTAATTATTTTGTGTGATATTGCGTTGGAAATGAGTTGTGTTGTTTACCATACCGTTCATTTCGTTAGTAAAATTATAGATGCCACACCTGTGACAGGTAAAAACATTTCTTTTTTAAGAAACAGCACCATCTGTTGCATGTATAAGCAACACACGCTGTACTAAATATGTTACGATTCCATTTCAATGTTTCAGATTCCATTGACAAATTGAATTTTCATAGATTTCAATTTTTTATATTTTGATTTAAATATTTTGTGTGATATTGCGTTGGAATTTAGCCGAGTTGTTTACCATACCGTTCATTTCGTGAGTATAAGTATAGATGCCACACACCTATGACAGGTAAAAACATGATTTTTTGGAAAAACAGCGCCATCTGTTGCACATAAGAGCAACACACGCTATACTAAGTATGTTACGATTCCATTTCAATGTTTCCAATTTCATTGATAAATTGAATTTTCATAGATTTCAATTTATTTTCATTTTGATTTAAATATTTTGTGTGACATTGCGTTGGAATTGAGCTGTGTTGTTTACCATATCGTTCATTTTGTGAGTATAGTTTATTTTTTTCATTGTTTTTCAATTTGTTTTTTGTTAACTGTTTTTTCTTATATTTCAGTGATCGGGAAAATCAGATCATTTGATGTTCCCAATTTTTTTATGGGAACATCAGATCATTTGGGAATGCATTGGAGAAGGGAGTGGGGAATGGTGGGGAAGACAAGGGAGTTGGGGATGGTGGGGATGAGGGGAAAGGGAAATGTAGAATGGTGGGGAGGACTAGAGGACGGGGGAGAGGGGAATGGTAGGGAGGACGAGGGGATGGGGGAGTGGGAGATGGTGGGGAGGACGAGAGGATAGTGAATTAGGGAATGGCTAGGAGGATGAGGGGGACGGTGGAGTGGGGGATGGTGGGGAAGACAAAAGGATGGGGGAGGGGGAAATGGTTGGGAGGACCGAGAGACAGGGGAAGGTGGCTGTGGCTCAGCAACGCACATGCCCTGCTGAGCGACAGCAACGCGTGGCCGGGTACAGCTAGTCTTCAATATTTTTCTACTTCCTACAATTATATCATAATTATTCCAGTGTATCAAATCTAAATTAAATTAACTGTGAAGAGAGGAGTCAGCTATTAATGCAGGAAATCAAAATGACAAAATATATAGTATACAGCATACTGAATGCAGCATTAACACCAACATGATATACTGTACCTTCATCACTCTGGGGTGGGGTCGTATTCTCTGACGACCTCCGAGAAAAATTGGAGCTTCCTTTATAAAAGCTGGACTCCATGCTCGACTCCATACTTGGTTCATTGCTAGTCTTCACATCTGTTATATCGCTAGTGGAAGGATTGTCTTCAGGAATGCTTTCCTTGTCAATTTCATCTAAAAGTGTATTTGAAGGTAAGTTTTCCTTCTTGGAGTCTAGCATTTCTCTATCACAATGAGTTATATTTTCACTTGTGGTGACTAGACCAGTGTTGACACTCTGAGCACCTGGTCTTCTTGACTGTGTTTTGGACTGAAGAATTTCTTCAAGTAATCTGTCACTTTGCTCAGGAGCAGGAGTTCTGTGCACAAAGGTTTTGTTAGAAAAATTTACAAATGTAAATTTGGATACAAATGTAAATTTGGTTACAAATGTACGAAATCAAAACTAATAGCATTGGTTTAAAAACTATATCATCATCATCCAGCTTTCCATCTGGCAAGTGTTAAAATTCTAAAGAAACTTTATGACTATCACAGAATGACATTGAATATATTATCTAAAGTTTTAAAAAAGAGGTTGATTCACCATGGTGCTGCTTGCAGATCAATACATTTTAAACACAGCGAGAAATTAGACATATTCCAGGGGAGTTCAGGAATGTGGGTTCAATCCCATCTTGCAGCCTCACTAAGCACAGTAAATGCTCAAAACTTAACAAAATATGAAACTTGCGCTAAAAAATTCTGAACACTAAGTCCTGCTATAGTATCTGCCAATAACACTACCCACAACAATATGGAATTCAGCATAATCTTCAAGTGGGAAAATCTTGAAGCCATGCAATGGGATCAAACCTGCATCCCTGAACTCCTGGGAAACATGCATTACCAATTAGACCATGATGGGCTAAAAGTATTTCAACCAGAATTACAACCTGAATTACTGGTTGAGGTACTGTTTTCCCATCATTATCCAGTTGTAGTGTGTACGCGTGACGAGTCCAAGGATGCTGGTTTGATCCCATCGCATGGCCTGAATATTTTCTCATATCTCATGTTCCTATGATTTCATTGTGTATAAACACTAAATTTTAAAACAGTGAGGCACTGATGTAGATGATTTACTAGAAGATACAAAAATCCTGATTAAACAAATCAGGTCTCTCATACAGTTCATTTCAGAAGTTTCCAATGTACAGTATATCATACATTCCAGCATACAAGACACATAATTTACAAAGATATTTTGTGGATTTCTTATAGTAGGTTTCATTGTACTAGTACTGTAAATTTATTGAAAGCCATTTTCATAGTTTCTGTGGGAAAACACACGATTTTGTTTATGAAAATACTGTACAATGTATATTCGGCAGGTGGTGGATCATAAAACATGCAATCTGTGCAACGGCATATATGATACTTGCCAATGAATGAAATACAACAAAATTATGGCACCAACATAAATAATTATATTAAAGTACCTTACCTCATAGCAGTCTTGAAGATGTGGGAAGTAAGAGCCTTTGAAACGGAATCTGCAATGCAGGAAGGAGAGTGCGATCCTGCAGACAAGCTCGGTGGAGGTGGGTCTGGTATACCTATACAGTACACAATAAGTATTTTCTTAACCCTTGTGATGCTCAGGGCTAATTAGCATTTGTCACCCACAGGCACATACCAAAAAATAAAGTAAAATTATTTTTTCTTCTAAACCTGTTAATTTGTGTTCTCTGATCATGGGTAAAAATAATAAAAAACCAGCAATGAATGTAATGAAACACCATTTTCTGGGCGAGTCCCGGAGGCTTCCTGGAGCTGATATGCTAATGTCAGATTTTGGCATCAGTCATGTGTATGGAGTTCTATGGGACTAACGGGGACCACGAGCCAGAACCTGGCCCCCTCAGAAGAGGCAAGGGGAGGAATGGCCTATAGAAACCCCCGTGTGGTTGGAAGCATTCTATGTCTGCCATCGACCGGGTTAGGCACCCAGAAAGGTAAGCGTCCGAAAACAAACCCCTATTCTGGTGAAAATTGCTACCACAAGCCAAACAAGTGGATAGAACTCCCCTTTAAAACAAACGAGCAAACAATCATGACGTCACACGTAGCCGCGCCGCTGTCTGCGCAGCTCCCCCCTCCCCAGAGGGGGAAGGGGGAGCCCCAGACCCATCGCGCCGGCTATCTACCCCCAGTTCTGAGGCTGAATGTCAAAAAGTGGGGGAAAAAAAAAAAAAAAATGCCAACCGGAGGGAGGGAGGGATGCCGGGGAGCCTCCGGGACTCGCCCAGAAAATGGCGTTTCACTACATTCAACGTTGGTTTTCTGGGGGAAGCCCCTTCGGCTCCCCGAAGCTAACTCCCCACAGAGGAAAGTAAAGGGACCTACCCGGGAGGCGGTCGCCACTCACTCCTCAACTCTAAGTCGAGACAAATGGCTGTAACTGCCGATCCAAAGCGACACTGGCCCGGCTAGGCCCAGGCATGCGCATGAGATAACAAGCAGCCTGGACCCTGCTCGATTGCCAAAAAACCCCGCGCCCGAATAACAGCCCAGGACATGTTGCCAAAAACAGCGGCAAGAGCCGCGAACTTGCGAACATGGACACGGGGAGAGATCGCAGGCTGGCTAGCCGTAATAATCCTGCGGACGACCCAGGAGCCCCGCAGGATTAGGGAATGGCTAGATAGTGAAGGAAGCAAAACAGGGAAGGAGGGAAACCGGATCAACCCAAAGCGCGACCCAGGACACAAAAGTCGTGGTGCGCAATGAATGGTGGAAGGGTGCCACCTGACACCAAACAGGATGCACCCACGGCCAAACCAACCAAGCATCAACAACCCAAGGACCCTTCCGGAAAGCAGCCGTCTCAATCTCTGCCAAAAAGAAGGAGACTGCCGCAACGAACAACCCCATTGCCATGACCGAAGGAGCAGAAAAACTCCTGTGCCGGAGGAGAGGAGGAAGGTCACCAACCCGACCTCCAGAGGCCAAGGCCAACAGAAAAAGAGCCTAGGAGAAACAAACCAGAACCGAAAGGGCCACAACAAACTGAGAAAATAAGAGCACTTTGTCCAATGACCAGGACCGCTCAGGTGGCACATGAGCAGGCCGGAAGTGAAACAATGCCTGAGGCAGCATGCTAAATGGAGCAGAAGTAACCTCAATACTGAAAGCAAGCTGAAGCGGCTCCCCCAGCACCGCACGATACGAGGCGACAGTATGTGGCAAATGACGGCCCTGAACCCCCAAAAGAGAAGGACAAGACCACGCCAACAAAACACAGAACTGAAGAAGGGACAGAAGGAAAAAGGAAGGACCGCCAAAAACCCCCACACTGCCACCAAGAGAAAGAATGCAGGTGGGACACCATCAATGAAGCCACCAGACCAATGGAAAATGAGAGACCTGAGGCAGAGGGGAACCAGCCCCGCCATGGATCAAACGAGCCGAGAAGAGGCAGAGCCGCGGGAAGATCTCGGGTGCAACCACTGAGCAGGAAGAGCTGGAAAACCGAGCCGGCAAAGAAGGAGGTGGAACGTCTGCCGGACAAAAAGTCCCAACACCAGTGAACACGCCAGGAGGACTGAGACCACGCCCCAACCGAGTCCCTAGGAAAAGCCAACAGGCAAGGAAAGCCAGGAACCAGAAAACCAAACCTGGCAATTGGAGCCAAAGGCACAGCAACAACTACCAATGCAACCATGGACATCCACAATAAAAAACTAGAAAGCCGTCTCCAAGGAATGTCGGACCAACCGGGCTGTGGTGGGTACGCGTGCCCACGGGCCGCACCAAGCAACAGCCCGGTGGACCAACTCCCACAAGCCAAGCCCGACCATGGGCCAGGCTCGGGGAGAAGAACTCCCAAAACCCCATAAAGCAGGCACAAGCAGACAACGGGAAGGAAGCTGCACGACACTGGGAGACAGAAGAACCAGAGGGGACAACACTACCACTTCAAAACTCCAGAACACCCCCAAGAACAACAGGGCACGGACTGGAGAATGAGAAGAGCGAGAGGCAAAGGACTGGAGAATGAGAAGAGCGAGAGGCAAAGCCCTCGAGAGAAAACAGATGGAGAACACCAGCACTTGTGCACACCGCCTGAACCAAAACAAACTCCCACGGCGCATGCGCAGGACACTAAAGTAGCCTAACAGTTTGTAACCTGAGTGATTCGCTTATGAGAAGAAACAGCCCAACATGGGAACAGAAGCCAAAAATGAGTAAGCAACGACACACAGCCGGCTCAGTTAATGAAAACAATGAACTGAACTGGAACCCAACCGGGCTACCAGGAGCCCAACTGGGCGACAAGTAGCCCAACCGGGCCACAAGCAGCCCAACCTGGCATCCCGGACCAGGAGTATGGAAGGAAAACGAGCAATGCCGAGACAGCACAGAGAGAAGATACCTGTACATGAACAAAAGAACGAGACAGGGCCGAAAACCAAGAGGAAACACAGAAGAGGACCAACACGCCCCAGAAAGGACCGAAGGGAAGCCTCACCGAAAGACGACAGACATTCCAATAATACGGGAAGGAGCAAAAACCATCCTGAACCTTCGAGAACACGGAAGCAAATACAAATGACAAAGGCATAGAAAGGCCCAGTCACACCCGAGACCAAAAGTCATGCAGAACCCCAAGAAGAGGTGAACATGACAGAGAAGTCCTGTCTCAAGAAAAAAGGGGGGAATAGCGGAGAAAAGCACCCACCGACAGGACGGAACCAATGGGCTGAAGGAACAAGGAACCGAGCCCGGGGAGGGGCCGACGCCCAACAACTCGTCCGGAGAGTGGGGAAGCAAAACCACACTCCACGCAACTGCAAGCCCCGCCAGAGGGTAGAAAAAACCCGGTGGGGTCCAACGGGGCCTGAGGCCCCCCAAGTCAGCCCCTCCCAAACCCCAGGAACCCACACGGTAGGCCCCGGGGCCGAGCCGTCCCGCCAAAGCCCCAGCCTCAAGAAAAAACCAGGGCAGGTGTGAAAAGCACAAAGGAAGGGAACCCACTGGCAGACACTTACAACATGGCTGGAGGAACATGCTCAAATGCCCCCGTCGCTACCCCGGGAGGGGAATTCCCCGAGACCAACAGAGTCTCAAAACTATGGAAACCCCTCCCCGACCCCGAACCCACAGACGGGAAGGACCCAGATGCAGGGATAGGGAGGAATGGGGGAAACCCGACAAGACCACCAACCAAAACGGGGCAGCCTCAGGGCTTCCAGGGAGCAAACAACCGAGCGCGTTGCCACCGAAGCCCAAAGTGCAACACCCGTGCTGCCTGCACCTACATAGTCAGCATAAGACTGCGTAACCGAGTCGCAAACAAGCAACAAAACTCACAGGACTCAGGGCCGAAGGTGTCACCGACCCCACAGGCAGCAGACGGAGGCAAGACCGAGAGTGTCACCCTGAGACAAGGGGACAAAGCAACCCTCAAACTCGCACAAAGCAAGGGGGGGGACACGGGTCCCCCCCCCTTGCTTTTTACCCCCACATCCATCGGGTCCACGCTACCCCTAGGGGTTTCTCAAGGTCCTGAGTGTTTACTATAAGACGACTCGCACTCAGGTAATCCCAGGCAGGGTACTGCTAATTGGCACCCATGTCTACCAAACAACCTTCTAAGAACTGAACCCCCAGGATGTGTACACTCACGGGGACCTAGCAGGGGGAACCACCGGAAGAAAGAAGAGAACTCGGTACAAAAGGGGGTTAAGAACCAAAGGCAGACTTCCACACCAGATAGACAAACGAAAAGAAAAGAAAACCCTGCAAGAGCACAGCGTACCCAGGCGCAACAGAGCCAGCCGCGCTGATTAGTGAAAACAAGCTGCGCAGTACTCTGCGCCCCTACCAGTGCAAACTGCCCTTTACCCTAAGGCAAACAAAGGAGACAGAACCCCTTATCACACAAAGGGCGGCCAAAAACCAAGCAGTAAATGGCCTAGCAGAAGCAAGACCCAAGGAACTTGTGGAAGGTAACCCCAAGCCCCAAAGGCAGTACTTACAGAGCACCTAGGAAAGGGAACCCTAGGCACATGCAGCCCGAGTACTGAAGACTTGCTCCCAGCCCATGCACCACCTAGAAGACAGACACCACACCCTAGGTACAGTGCTGAAACAACCACTGGAGCTGGAGCACACAACCAGTGCCTTTAGCATTAGCCGAAGAACTGGGATGTGGATTGCCAGCGTGGGGGTCTGGGGCTCACCGTTTCCCCTCCCGGGGAGGGGGGGAGCTGCGCAGACAACGGTACAGAGACGTGTGACGTCATGCTAGTTTGCTCATATCTTTTTGGGGAGTTTTATCCACTAGTTTGGCATTAGGTAGCAATTTTAACCAGAATAGGGTTTGTTTTGGGACGCTTACCTTTCTGGGTGCCCGATCCTGTCGACGGCAGACATAATGCTTCCAATCACACGGGGGTTTCTATAGGCCATTGCTCCCCTCGCCTCTCTGAGGGGGCCAGGTTCTGGCTCATGGTCCCCGGTAGGCCCACAGAACTCCATACACTTGACTGATGCCAAAGTCTGACATTAGCATATCAGCCTGTATAGCTCCGGGAAGCCGACAGGGCTCTCCCCAGAAAAACTAAGAAACAATCAGAGATATTGAAATAATTAGGTAATAATATCTTTGTGGCAACTCCCACCTGTCAGCTCGGGTGACGCTTACCGGCTCTCACAACGCCCACATTTTGCCAGACTTCCTCGGCCTATTGCGCCCAAAATATGTCACCTACGATTTTTTTTATTTCTCCCGTGCTCAGGAAACACAAATTAACATTTTTAGAAGACAAAATAATTTTTTAGAATTTTCTTTTCTTGTGCACAGGGGTGAAAATCTCCTTAGGACACCTTAGCAGCTTAAGGGTTAACCGCGTACAGTTTGTCACTATACACAAATAATGTAGTGGTGTACAGTATTTAAGATATACCAAGTACAAATTATAAGATAAATTACACATTAAAAATAAACTTCTTTAAAAGGTTTATTGCAACTCACAAGGAGCAACAGTTACAAGTTCAACAAACCACACCCACATAAGTCATAAATGCCAAGGCATTACTAAAGTTCATTCTAAAATCAAATTGAAAAATACTCAGATATAACTTCTGTTAAGTTACCAGCTTCCTATTCCTCAACCATTAGAGCATATTGAATAATCATAAAGCCACCAAATAATTATATATGATACATTGGCATGTGATCCACTGAAGTAATGTATATGCAAAATTGGACAACATAAGTGAGCACCACAACCTCATGGCACAGGCACTGGTCTGAACACGTCAATGAAATCTCGGGTGATACTGCCAAGCATGAAGGGGTAAATATGACAAGCCAACACTCAATCCTACGCCACCGTGTGGGCAAGTGGAAGAGCAAAATAGAATGGAACACACACATTATGCCTTTCAGAAGAACAAGCTCAGCCAGAACTATTGACCAATGGACTGCAACAACAACATACTTGGGTGCACCAAGCAGCAACATGTCCATCCCAAACCTAATCATAGCTAAAACCACCAGGTGACAAAAAACTGGTTGTAACCAGTAACCGGTCACCAAACTTCCAGTTCAGCCACAACAAGTAACTTCCTGTGGACCAAGGCAAGAGTTACTGACATACCCTAAACAAACTATCTCAATAGGAAGGTGAGGATAAATAGGAAAAATGTGACAGAGGGTGGAGACCTGACATTGGAAAATGTGTTGCCATCTGCTGACTGGGTTGGAAGCCAGCAGTTTATTGACCATTACTTGGACAATTCCTGTGATGCCATGTAGGGCCAACCCGTCCACTTAAAAATAACATCGCTTTTCGCTCGTATGCGCACTATGGCCAAAAATAGACGTAATTTTAAATGAAAACGGCTCACGAAATTGATATACTCCTGTTTTCTGTTCGAGTCCCCTGCCTTACTCGGAAAGGTTAGGAGAGGAAACTTAACCTCTTAACACTTAAAATTTTTAACTTAACAATACTTAACATTCTTCATGACATTTTGAAACTTAAGGAGAATTTCCTGCCCACCTAACCTACCAGAGGGTCCTTAACTTACTGTTTTGTAAAAAAAAAAATCCAAAATTTATTTTCAATTTTTTTTATTTTCAAATTACAGTACGTCCATATTCAGCCATACGGGCAAACAGCCAATTTAGCTGTAATTTGTAAGAGGAAAGGTTGGTAGGGCAGGGAAAGTCCGAATGTTTGTGAATCAACTTTCGGTAGTTACTCTCAGTCCCTTGAAATAGAATCTTGCTGTGCCAATGTCACCCCCAATCTATCATGATCCCACTTAATCAAACATTCAGTGATCTTGCCTTAAGCAGCATTTGTGAAGAATAGCTTGGAAATAATTTTAGCTTCTGTGGTTGGTTAATAATGGCACTGAAGAGTTCCATTAAAAACCAAGTACTGCATATCAAAAGTGATTTTTAGACCTACCATCCAGCAATGATACCGTCAGTGGTGTCCCCATTCTCTCCAAAAGATCACTGTCAGCCATATGCATACTGTCACTGTCCATGTTTTCATTCGCCGGATCTGTGATATCTACATGTCGAGTGCGTTTCTTTCTTGACTTTCTGCGTAACTGTCCATTGCCTAGGTAATGAGAAAATTGGTTGTTTAAAATTAATTAGCATCAGTAAAGAATATTAATAGGCATTAACTATTATTAGCAAGTCATCCAATTGTGTGCACATTCCCTAAATATTTAATACAATAATTAACTACAGTACTCTACACTTATCTTCAAATAAAATGATAATACTGTACAGAATTTTTTTTTTTTAGGTTTTTCTTCAATGAAATTTTACTAAAGTACTTTAATGACTTGTTTGAATGCATTCATTCTCCAAATATTCTACTTCTTGAGTTGTATTGTCGATATTGTAATAATATTTGGGATACATCTAAACACATGCACTTAATCATTTTTGCTGGTCCATCGAATTTATATTATGTATAATATATATACTGTATATATACTTATTTGAATTATACTTTTACAAGTTAAATCTTAATTAATTAATTAAATGTAAAGACCATTCTGAAATCACATCGATTCATGTTCTAACATTTTTAAATGTTTATGAAAGAAAGTTTGACTAATACGTGAAGAACAATTTAACTGTGTCCATGGAATTAAATCGAGCACATTTAAACTGGGGAAAAGATTTTAAATACAATTCACACCACCTATTTTATACATTACAAACATACAAAACATTGTAAATTAACATTAATCATAGTTATGAAACATTATTTCAACATAAAAAAAATTCAAAACATTCATAACAATAACATGATACAGTATTGAAAAATACCATAATGGGTAATATCTTAACCCTTGCATGGTTCCAATCACTATCTGCCATTTCCTACTGTGCTCCAATTGCTATCTGTGACTTCCTCCTGTGCTCCAATTGCTATCTGTGACTTCCTATTGTGCTCCAATTGCTATCTGTGACTTCCTATTGTGCTCCAATTGCTATCTGTGACTTCCTATTGTGCTCCAATTGCTATCTGTGACTTCCTCCTGTGCTCCAATTGCTATCTGTGACTTCCTATTGTGCTCCAATTGCTATCTGTGACTTCCTATTGTGCTCCAATTGCTATCTGTGACTTCCTATTGTGCTCCAATTGCTATCTGCAATTTTTTTCTTCATTGGATTTCTTAACTAATTTTAGACATGCACACCTTTATGTAGTACTTTTAAATAGATGCACAGTTTAGGGGTTAATACCACCAGCTACAGGTGTACCGATGTATTGGCCTGATTTTGCAGTACTGTATCAGCATCTATAGAATTTCAAACGATACTTGGGTACCTTTTTTTGTACACAAGTTGGCATAATTCTTAATGACAAAAAATACACAAAAACAAAAAATACACAAAACAAAAAAAATGTGTTTTGTACACAAAAATTTGTCTCGGTTTTTTTATAGTTTATATCAGAGTACAGTATCAGTATACCTCTACAACAAACAGCTCTCACCTGAGCTCTTGACTGATGCAGATAATGGCTCATTCACTAAACTTGCTGGCTGCGAATCGGCCAAATCAACTATCAATCCATCTGTCTCTTGAGGCGAGTAGAGAGAGTGCGCAAGTGATCCTGATGCAGGACATACTGGGTCAATGGGAGAGCAGAGGGAGGCGAGTGAAGAGAGAGACGAGAGAAGTTCTGGTGGATAAGAGAATCCTGCAGATACAGCATTGATCCCAACCTCTTCACATTCCTGACTAGACAGTGGTTGATCATCAAATATCACCTGCAATTAAATGTCTCAATAAACATAATATAGTATGAGAGCTATAAACCATAACTAAAGCACACTTATGGTCAACGTAATAAGAAATGCCTCAATTAGAACGTTCAATATACGTTCACAGTCAAATTACAAAAAAAAAAACGCAATGAATGTAATGAAATGCCATTTTCTGGGTGAGCCCCGGAGGCTCCTTAGAGCTTATCGGGCTAATGTATGTTATATTAGACCGGGACATTAGCAATGGAGTTCTGACCTACCAAGGACCAGCGCCAGAACCTGGCCCCTTCAGAGAGGTTTCAGGAAGCAATGGCCCTGGAAAACCCCCCTGTGATTGGAGGGTTTTCCCTATCTGCCATCAACCGGGGTTAGGCACCCAGAAAGGTAGACATAACAAAACAAACCCCACATGGTAAGAAACTTAACAAAAAAAAAAAAAAAAAGGTAGAACTCCCTACAATCCCAAGCAAACAAGCAAACGTAACACACTACTGCCGTGCCGGTCATCTGCGCAGCACTCCCTTCCCCGAGAGGGGGAGGGGGGGGGGCCCCTGACCTCACTGTGCGAGCTGCAAAGCCTTCCATTTCGGAAGCTAAGCTTCAACAAATGCGAAAAACTGCCGATCAGTACGAGGGAGGGTTGCCAGGGAGCTTCCGGGGCTCACCCAGAAAATGGCAATTCATTACATTCAACGCTGGTTTTTTGAGGGGAGCCCCTATGGCTCCCTTAAGCTTCATATCCAAAGAGAAGGAAAAGAAAGGGCCGACCCGGTAGGCAGTCGCCACAAACTTCACAACGCGACGTCGAGACAACAGGCTGCAACCCAAAGCAAACCAAGAACACCAAGGAGCAGACATGCGAAAGAAAAGAACCGCCCCTTAAGGGTGACGTTTAATGGTGTGAAAAACATGATGGAAGTGCTAAGAAATGCCAGGAAACTGCAGAGTGATGAGGTTGGCAAATTTTGGTCAATAAGACAAGACCTCTCCAAGGAAGACAGAGAAAAGCTGAAAATGAACTTAATTGAGGCAAAACGTCTAAATGGGGATAGAAATGAAGAAGACAGAAATTCTTTTTTTTACAAAGTGACAAGGACTGGAAAGCTTGTGAAATGGTACATAAAAACAAAGCAACAAGATCAGTAGTGGAAGGGGGAGTAAAGAACAAAGGAAAAGGGAACATGTTCCTGAAAATTGTATATACCAACATAGATGGAGTGAGGTCAAAAACTTTGGAGTTGCAAGATATAATCCAGCTTAGGGTCCCAGATATTGTTGCATTATCAGAAACGAAACTTGAAGGAAATATAATAAATGAAGTCATATTCCCAAGAGGCTACTCAGTTTGGAGACGTGACAGGAAAACTAGGAAGGGAGGAGGAGTGGCTGTACTGGTGAAAAAACACCTGAAGGTAAAAGAGTTAATATTTGAAAACCCTCGAGATATTGACATAATGGCATTGCAGGTCTGGAATCAGGATGATAACCTGATAATTGTAAATACCTACAGCCCACCAGCAAGCAACACGTGGACAAAGGAAGAACTGGATGACAAACGAGAGGGCCTCATAATGGTCATGAGAGATATTATTGTACAAGCAGATAAAGATAAATCACGACTGTTGATACTGGGGGACTTCAACTTTAGAGCAATAGACTGGGAGGCCTATGAAGCAAGAACGGAGGACTTTTGGACATGCAGATTTGTGAACCTCATTCTGGAGACATTCTTGTATCAACACATAAAGCAAGCCACAAGAATGAGGGAAGGAGATGTACCGTCAGTACTGGATCTAGTATTCACCAGGAAAGAAGAAGAGATTTTTGACATCCAGTACCTTCCTCCCTTGGGAAAGAGTGATCACGTCCTGTTAGACATTAAATATGCTTTAAGATATCATCTAGAAGAATATGGGGACATTGAAACAGTTGATAAACTAGATTTAAAGAGAGGCAACTATGGGGAACTTCGAAATTTTTTTAATGAGTGTAATTGGACAGAATTGTTGGTAGGCAGGGAAGTAAATGAAATGTATGCCAAATTTTTAAAACTATACGAGGAAGGCACACAAACATTCATACCAAAACAGAGATGCAGGACCAGAAAACAGGATTGGTTCGACAGAAATTGTGAGAGGGCAAGAGACCAAAAGACACAAAAATGGAATCAGTATAGGAAGAGGCCAAACCCCCAAACATACCAGCGATACAAAGATGCGAGAAACAACTATACAGCAGTAAGGAGAGAGGCAGAAAGAAATTTTGAAAAAGGGATAGCAGATAAATGTAAAACAGAACCGGGCCTATTCTACAAATTCATAAACAACAAATTGCAGGTAAAGGATAATATCCAGAGGTTGAAAATGGGAAACAGATTCACGGAAAATGAAAAGGAAATGTGTGAAACATTAAATGAAAAGTTCCAAAGTGTGTTTGTACAAAATGAAATCTTCAGAGAACCAGACACAATAAGAATTCCAGAGAACAACATAGAGCGGATAGAGGTGTCTAGAGATGAAGTGGAAAATATGCTAAAGGAGCTCGGGAGGAACAAAGCAGCTGGCCCAGATGGCGTTTCACCATGGGTTCTGAGAGAATGTGCATCTGAGCTCAGCATTCCACTTCACCTGATCTTTCAGGCATCCCTGGGTACAGGAATCGTAGCAGACGTGTGGAAACAGGCTAACATAGTTCCAATCTACAAAAGTGGCAGCAGGGAAGACCCCCTCAATTATAGACCTGTATCATTGACAAGTGTAATAGTGAAAGTATTGGAAAAGCTAATCAAAACTAAATGGGTAGAACACCTGGAGAGAAATGATATAATATCAGACAGACAGTATGGTTTTCGATCAGGAAGATCCTGTGTATCGAATTTACTCAGTTTCTATGATCGGGCCACAGAGATATTACAGGAAAGAGATGGCTGGGTTGACTGCATCTATCGACCTAAAAAAGGCTTTCGACAGAGTTCCACATAAGAGGTTGTTCTGGAAACTGGAAAATATTGGAGGGGTGACAGGTAAGCTTCTATCATGGATGAAAAATTTTCTGACTGATAGAAAAATGAGGGCAGTAATCAGAGGCAATGTATCGGAATGGAGAAATGTCACAAGTGGAGTACCACAGGGTTCAGTTCTTGCACCAGTGATGTTTATTGTGTACATAAATGATCTACCAGTTGGTATACAGAATTATATGAACATGTTTGCTGATGATGCTAAGATAATAGGAAGGATAAGAAATTTAGATGATTGTCATGCCCTTCAAGAAGACCTGGACAAAATAAGTATATGGAGCACCACCTGGCAAATGGAATTTAATGTTAATAAATGTCATGTTATGGAATGTGGAATAGGAGAACATAGACCCCATACAACCTATATATTATGTGAGAAATCTTTAAAGAATTCTGATAAAGAAAAAGATCTAGGGGTGGTTCTAGATAGAAAACTATCACCTGAGGACCACATAAAGAATATTGTGCAAGGAGCCTATGCGATGCTTTCTAACTTCAGAATTGCATTTAAATACATGGATGGCGATATACTAAAGAAATTGTTCATGACTTTTGTTAGGCCAAAGCTAGAATATGCAGTTGTTGTGTGGTGCCCATATCTTAAGAAGCACATCAACAAGCTGGAAAAGGTGCAAAGACATGCTACGAAGTGGCTCCCAGAACTGAAGGGCAAGAGCTACGAGGAGAGGTTGGAAGCATTAAACATGCCAAAACTAGAAGACAGAAGAAAAAGAGGTGATATGATCACTACGTACCAAATAGTAACAGGAATTGATAAAATCGACAGGGAAGGATTCCTGAGACCTGGCACTTCAAGAACAAGAGGTCATAGATTTAAACTAGCTAAACACAGATGCCGAAGAAATATAAGAAAATTCACCTTCGCAAACAGAGTGGTAGACGGTTGGAACAAGTTAAGTGAGAAGGTGGTGGAGGCCAAGACCGTCAGTAGTTTCAAAGCATTATATGACAAAGAGTGCTGGGAAGACGGGACACCACGAGCGTAGCTCTCATCCTGTAACTACACTTAGGTAATTACACTTAGGTAATGCACACAAAATAACGGGCGGCCAGGAACCTGTACGACCTTCAAATTCCCGCGCTCAAAATGAGCCCAAGACATGTTACCAAACACGGCAGCGAAAGCTGTAAACATCCGAATGGCATGGGCGCGAGGATAGACCGGAGGCTGGCTAAAATTAATAACCCTACGGTCGACCTAGGAGACCCGAGCCCTAGAACAGGGAATGAGGGAAACCAGATCAACCCAAAGTGCATCCCCAGCCACAGCACATAGTTAACGGCAAAGCGCCACAACCAGACACAACACATGACGCACCCTCGGACAAACCAACCAACCATCAAAAACCCAAGGACCCCTCCAGAAAGCAGCAGTCTCATTCTTCACCAGAAAAGGAGACGGCTGCAGATGAACAAACCTATCACCCCGACCGAAGGAGCAGAAACCTCTGCGCCAGAGGAGAGCATGAAGCTCACCAACCCGACCCCCAGAAGCTAATGCCAACAGGAAAAGAGGCTTCGAGAAACAATCCTGAACCGAAGGGGTCACAACAAACCTAGAAGAAAGAAAAAAGACCACTCTGTCCAAGGACTAGGACGGTTCAGGCGGCGCATGAGCAGGCCGGAGATGAAACAATGCACAAGACAGCTTGCGAAACAGCATAGATATAACATCAATACCGAAAGCAAGCTGAAGTGGCTCCGCCAGCACCGAAAGACACGAGGCGACAGTGTTAGGCATAAGAAGACGGTCCTGGAACAACCAAGATAAAAAGGACAACATCACCCTAACAGAAAGCGAAGTACAATGACGAAGACATAAGAAGAAACGGAAGGACTGCCAGGAAACTTCATACTGCCGCCGAGACTAAGCCCTCAGGTGGGACACTTAACAAGGAAGCCACCTGATCACCATAGAGATGATAAACTTAAGTCAAAAATACCATACGCGGAGACTCGAGGAGAAGATCGAACCAGCCACGTGACGTTCCGGTTCGATCTGCTGGAAGAGGCGGAGCCGCGGGAAAACCTCCGGGTTCAGACACCGAGCAAGCAGAGCCTGAAACCAAGGCTGGGCTGGCCACCATGGGACCAGGAGGGCAACTCTCCCCTGGCAAGACTCCAAGCGAGTCAGGACGTGGAGCAACAGCTGAACCGGGGGAAAGAGATACAAGAACCATCATCTCGACCAGACCTGCCGGAAGGCGTCGGCCTCAAAGGCCTCACAGTCGGGGAAGGTCACCACATACAGGGAAAGGCGCTGCTACCATGCCGATGCGAAGAGGTCCAAATCGGGGCATTCGAACATCTGGCAAACCCAACAGAAGGAGTCGGCACCATCCGTCCATTCCGTGGAGAGGGGAATGAAACGAGACAGGCTGTCGGCCAAGACATTGGACACTCCCCGCCGGTGAACTGCCAGGAGAGCCAAACTCCGAGAACTCAGCAGACAAGTCACTCAAAGCGGCCAGCGCCAAAGAGCCAAAGACCGCATCGACCGCCCCCCCCCCCCCTCGGTTCAGACAATTTACCACCGGAGAGCAGTCCGAATGGAGCCAGATCGTCGACCCATAGGCGACCCGAATCCTCCGAAGAGCAAACCACACCGCCGCAAACTCCCGCACTGTGCTGTGGGCTCGACGGAAGGCCGGACCCCACCGTCCCTGGCCGGCCTGGTAAGCACCGGTCACAAACACCCAGCCAAGAGACAACGCGTCCGTGAACACATCGAGCGAGGGCCCGGGTAGGAGCCAAGGCACTGATCCCAGAAAAAACCCTTAGAAGAAGCCGGCGACACAGCTGCCGACGTAAGGCAACTGGAGGCGTAACCCAGCGATCACAAGAGAGGCGGAAGGGACGTCCCTGAAGGAACCAGATCAGCCGTCGAAGCCAAACCTGGCCCAGCAAGTAGACCATCATGGCAAAGTTCGAATTCCCGCACAAACCCTCAAACAACCGCCTCGTGACCCAGGAGCCCTCCAGAAACTGCAGCCGCAGCATAGTCTTTGAAGGAAGAGACAAGGAAGCATTCCAGGGACACCATGCATGCGCCCGGCTCCAACAGGAAATGGACCTGGGACAGAGTAGTCATCCGAAAAAAGGGGTAATAGACCCAGGGGTTCAGATGGGACAAGCCCAGAATGAACCGCAGGTCAGTGCAGTTCCATTTCGGAACTGGGTATAGGTGGGAAACCCACCTGAGGCACGAGGACGTCTAAACCACTCCAAAATGATCCGAAAGAGTGCAGGAAAAGACTCTAGGAGAAGACCAAACCAGCCCCGTAACGGACTGGACTGAGCATTTGAAAGATGCAGAGGCGTATTACCCGTGAGAAAGGTCGCGTAACACCAACACGTTTATACCATCCACAAACAAAGCGATCTCCCTCGGGCCATGCTCAGGACGCATGAGGTCCGAGTTGGCTCCACCCTTCTTTCGGGGAGGGTACCCGACAATGTTTATGTAACTATTATTTTTATTGCCGAGACAGATTATGGAGATAAGATGTCATTATAAAATTATAAAATATGTGATTATCTGGGGTAGCAATCAACCTAGCACGTTGCAGCAACCTAAACCTAGGTTGCTGTTATCTTGTGGAAGATAACAGAGCAGAGCAACCCAATGCCTAAGCCGCCTGCACCCAGATAGTGTCATCAGTGGATTGGGTGAAGTGAGTCACAAACGAGCAACACTGCTCGCAGGACTCGAGGTCGAAGGTGTCACCGACCCAACAGGCAGCATGATGGAGGCAAAAACAATGAGCGTTGCCCTGAGACAAGGGAATAGAGCAACCCTCAAACTCACACAAGGCAAAAGGGAACCCAGGGGGTCACATCCATTGGATACACTGCACCCCCATCCCCACAGGGTTTCCCAGGGCCCTTAGACTGTTATCGCTAAGGCTAAGCCCAGGCAGGGTACTGCTATCAGGCGCCCAAGTCTATCAAATAGACTTCTAAAATTGAACCCCCAGGATGTGTCCACTCATGAGGGCCAAGCACGGGGTACCACTGAACACAGGAGATCAATACCCTAAGATAACTGGGGGTAGGGGAGCAAAAGCAGATCCCCCCCCACCAAGCACAAACAAAAATGAACAGAAAAACACATGCAAGAGGACGATGTACCCAGGAGGAACAGAGCTGGTTGCTGTAATAGGTGAAAACTAGCTGCGCAGTACTGTGCCCCTACCAGTGCAAAAACTACCACTTACCCCAAAGTAAACAAGAGAGGAAACCCCCCAACACACTTGGGGCAGTTAATCACTGAGTAGCAAAAGACCAACAGAGGTAGACCCCAAGGTGACTTGTGGAAGATAACCCCAAGCCCCAAGAGCGGTACTTACAGGGCACTCAGAAAAGAACCCTAAGCACATGTAGCCCGAGTACATACCTGTGAATATTACTCCCAACTCACACACCACCGTAAGAGCAGTACTGGACACAAGGCACAGCACAACACAGAGAATCTGGAGATGGAGCCAAACGACCGAGCCACAATCACATCAGCCGAGTACTGGGGTGTGGGATAGCTGGTGCGAGTGGTCTGGGGCTCCCCCTTCCCCCTCTCGGGAAGGGGGAAGCTGCACATGGCACCGGCGGCACGGCATATGTGATGTCATGCTTGTTGTCTCGTTTTCGTTTGGGGAGTTCTGTCCACTTGTTAATCTTCTGTAGCAGTTTTAACCAGAATAGGGATTTGTTTTGAGGCGCTTACCTTTCTGGGTGCCTGGCCCAGTCGATGGCAGGCATAGAATGCTCCAAATCACATGTGTACTTCTATATGCCATTGCTCCTCGTGCCTCTCTAAGGGGGGCCAGGTTCTGGCTCGAGGTCCCTGGTAGGCCTAGAATTACATTCACACTGACTGATGCCAAAGTCTAATAATATACCTATCAGCCTGGATAGCTCTGGGGGGCCGAAGGGGCTTCCCTCCCCAGAAAGGAGCAGAAAACCAAAGAGCCAGAGCCCAAGTGGATTCCAAGGATTGAGCGAGCACTGCCTGATGGAACATGAGACAAGGAGCAAAAAACAGAGACACTGCCTCCTGCAGGATTGGCGCAAACAGCTTCAACAAGGCAACTGACACCCGCGATGCCAAGACCAGTGCACCAGACCCAGGATCGGCACCCAGCGTCTCCACGTTATCCTCAAGGCGGGGGGGGGGGGGGCAGGGGGGGGGGGAGAGGTGGGGGGGAGCTGCACAGACAGCGGTGCTGTGATTGTTGTGACATCATGCTAGTTTGCTTGTTTTTCGTGTAGAGAGTTCAGTTCAACAGTTTGGCTTTCGGTAGCAATTTTTTTAACCAGGTCGGGTTTGTTTTGGGGCGCTTAACCAGGTCGATGGCAGAAAGAATGCTTCCAACCACATGGAGGTTTCTATAGGTCATTGCTCCTCACGCCACTCTGAAGGGGGCCCAGGTTCTGGCTCATGGGCCCCGGAAGGCAAGAACTCCATTTGCTTGACTGATGCCATGGTCTAATACATGCTATCAGCCGGTATAGCTCCGAGGAGCCGAAGGGGCTTCCCTTAGAAAACACCTTAGAATAGAATATTTGCACAATGTACTTGCAATAAAGTTTAATATATTCACAATACTGCAGTCTAATATTCTGACTTGTAACGGAGCATAATATGCACACAAGAGAGCCTAATATACTTGTCAGAGCATATATACTGTACTCTCAAACTGGCAGAATTACAAACTATTTTAAATGGTGGGTTCTTCAAAAAATAGGGCACAGGTGGAAACTAAATACCACACCCAAATAAGCCATATAGGCATCAGAAAGAATTTTTAATTTGTAAGAATAGTAAAAAAATAATACGTACTAATGAGTGAAGTGGAGGAGCTAGTCTCCACACACACAGCTTTGTATATAAGTATGACAGCCCAACAGGTTCAATGACCTATAGTTACTTACAACAGCTGCTTTTCATGCACCCATTTCTTTTGCATTTACACACTACCCCTTTCCATGCACAAGTTTCACTTACATAGTATATTACTCCCAGCCCTAGCCTATCAGTCCTTTTACAATTATCATACTATTATTCCTTCCATTTACTATACTATTCACATCTCCTATACCTTCTCCCACTCATTAACCTGTCTCTTATTTCATTTTCCACACATTTTGCAAAGTACCTGATGATTAGCAGTTGCAGGATTTAACTGTCTGATAGTATGACTTCTGTAGTTGATGTCCCAGGTGAGAGGATTACCAGAGATCTTCAGGACTCTTAAGTGGGGTAAGGCACCGATGGGGGACAGAACTTCCTTCATACTTAGTACGTTGTCACGCAAGTCAAGCTCCTCAATATTGCTCATTTCATGCAAGCCTAAAAGCAATGATTATAATCTATAGCAATGTGGTATACAAAACAATACACAATACAAAAATCAAGTTTTATTGTAATGAAATTCCCTTTTCTGGATATTTATGAATACTGTACCTCAATTCTCCTTTTCCAAAATGTGCAATTGATTTTGAGATTACAGCACTAATTTGCCCTAGCAATGCCTTTTAGGAGGGATTCAGGGTCTAGTAAAGTGCACAGTGATACAGTATTAGCATTGTGAAATAAATGCATCATACACTTAAATATTTTATAGGCTGACTACCCTCTGATGATCATTTCCAGGCTAGGTTCATTTTCCAATTAAATACTCTCTATGACTGCAAAGTCCTAATGTTGCTGAAAATTAGACAACAAACCCCACACATATTAAAGAAAAATGTTGATTTAAACTGTCATTGGAATCTTATCAAGTTATGATAAGGGTCGAGGATTCTTCTCTGGGTTGGGGTTTTGTGACCAGCACTCCCCAGGCTGAACAGCATGTTGCGCAAGATTACAGCTGTGTTGCATGCCCTGAGGAGGATTATGCTTCCGCTGGGCTCGGTGCATGACTTCATTGTGCCTGCTCCCTGGTGGTTCATTGCTTGAACAGAGGGGGATCACTTAGGTCCCTCCCCCCTGTGGAGCTGGATTCTTCAGGTATCTCGGCTTATGGCTTCTCATGTTTTTCGTCTCTGCACTGTTCATGTGGTGGGTGTGTTGCATATATAGCACACATATGTAGTATATTAGGCCTCAGATAGGATGTATTAGGCCTAGGAAGGTTAAGTTTTCTTTGAAACATCAAAACAAAAACTTTTCTGGTGTGTCCAAATTCAATAGCACCGATTTCTACTTTCTAATTGCCTTTTACATCAATATATGTATGATGGTTCTCAGCGTTACTGTAAGTACTACTTAAGGGGGCATCTGGTTGGCATCTGGGTCCAAAAATGCAATAAATGAAAACTCGTTCGATTTCAATCAAACTTTTTTGACAAGTTCTATATGAAAAGTGTTTCATCTGGTCCAAGTTTTAGCATCGTAGCATAAATAGGAAGGGAGAAAAAAAATATTGAAGTAGTTGTGAAAATTATGCAAAAATGGTCAAAATCGATTATCAATCAAAAGTGTCAACTGAAATCATAGCTACGACTCTTTGCTATCACAATAGCATACATTAAACAAATATTATAATTAGTTTAATTGGAAAAAAATTTTAAGAAAAAAAAAAAAAATTTTTTTTTTTGTTTTTTTTTTCAATATTTTTTTTTTTTCATTTTTTTTTCGGGCGATTTGCATCAAACTTACACACCTGACTGTACGTAAGCCAATCTGTAAGGATGCCAATTTTGGAGAAAATTGGTTGATGTCAACCTCAGCCACAGATTTTAGAACCTTAGACTTTATTCATTTCTGTTTTTTTTTCAATTGACACAAACGTTTACAAAACTGATTCATTTTTTATTCAATTTACATGAAACTTACACAGTATATGTGGAGGGCATGTCTCTACATTGGGGGGCTTTCAATTTTCTCTAAGTTCATTTATTGATTTTATAATAGCAATAAACTTGCCATATTTGCAAAAAAATTTTGGGGAACTTTGAACATTTGTATTAGGAAAACTAAAGATGTTTTGGAAATTCTAAAGCCCCCAATCCTTTATTATATGCTAATGTGTCAGAAAAGTGTCGCAGAATAATTATATCTGAAACGTGTGTTCTGAAGTGTGGACTTGAAAATGTGTAAAAAACGTTGGAAAAAAAAAAATAAAAAACTCCCTTTCTATTTACGCTGCAGTACTGAAACTTGGGACAATTTCAGCACTTTTCATATACAACTAGAAAATTAATATTGGTTGACATTGAACAACTTTCATCTATAATCCTCAGACGCCCCCTTAAACAGGTGGATGCGCTGCTTCAACCAACCACCACCAAATGGCAGCAACCTATTCAAGAAATTCTGATTAACACAATGAAAACTCAAGAGGGAGAAGGGGAGCATCTGAGACTCGTGTTCGGACACTCATTTCATACTCATTGAAAGCATGATACCTGAGCTATTCCATTTGGATGCTTCTTTAGGCAAGAGTACATACTTTACTGCAAAGGTTGAATCCTAAAATTGCAGGGCAGGGAGGAGGATGGGAAACAGGGAAAGGGGGTCTTTGCTGAAGAAATTGCACCTGTGTTAATAGTATCATACAAATAGAGAGGTCCTAACATATGTATTTTGCCAATATCAATGTGCTGTAGTTGTTTTGCCTTCATCTATTCTTCTTATTTTTGGAACAGAAAAAAATAAGATATTTTGCTAAATAATATTGTACAAATACTATTTATACTGTATAATGTATTCATATTTTGCAAACAATAAACCATGATAAATAACACATGAGCACACGAGCCACAATACATTGAGTATATAAAATTAAACATTGGAATAATGACTGAATACATGTATATTGGAAGTATGTAGATAGATAAGTAGGTGCAGAAAACACGTCACAATAACACGATTGAAATAATCCAATCAACACACAACACAAATAAGTTGCGTTTCAGTTCATCCGGCACCCTCATTAAATTATGACATTCTGGACCCTTGATAAGGGTCCAGAACAGATCAAAACATTGTCACTCACTTCATATGCGGGTTGGGTTATTTATTTATTAGTAGGTAGGTAGACTGAAGTGAGACTGTTCCAACTGTCCATATTTTGGACCTTTTACTGTACTGTAAAAACTATGAAACAAGGCATATTATGTTAAACAATAGCTAAATGTTCAACATACTTTACTTACCATTTATATGAGAAAACAGATTATTGTTAGCAATGAGAACAGTGAGAGAGTAGGTAGCTATAGGTGAAAGACGCGGCACAAGACGTAGCTGGTTGTGACTGATGTCCAACAAGGACACAGTAGGTAGGTATTCCAGCGCTGAGGCATCATCTAGTTCACAATGGCTCAAGTCTAGTATCTGTTCATAAAAACAAAATAATATTAGAAACCCTATGATTTTACTTGAAGGTAAATCAGATACTGTACATAGTTGAGAACCAAAATTCAAAATATTAATTTGGCATGGTATGGTTTACAGTACAATAAATAAATCAATATTTTTAGTAGCATCCAAACATTAAAATATTTACCCCAAAATAAGGCGTAAAGTGTGGATGAACGACGCCTCACAGAGTTAGTCACACTATCACTCCCTTTGATAATATTCTACTTCCCTGGGCAAGTGAGAGTTTCCATCCTCCCGGCACAGTCAGGATATTTTTTGAATGCTTCCTGACAAGCCATAATAGGAGGGAAGAGAGGAAACTAAAGAATTCTTAATCCAGCCCTTACTCAACGTGTCCTCTCACTTAATGTGTCGCATTTTTTGTAGCATCAACCAATCCATTGAGAATACGATATATTAGTAAATATTAAAGCACCATAATATTGATCATTTCTTTACATCGGCCTCAATAGGTCAGCAGAATTCCTTGGGTTCGTACGTTTCTGGTTAGGAGAAACGGTTACATTTTTAACGGTGGTAAATTAAGAGAATGAACCGCACAATGATAGTCAGAATGTAGGTTCCCTACACTGATAAACCTACAAACAAAATTTAATGCCAAATAAACCTCTGCTACTTCAATCAGCAAATAACTACCTGTAGTTGCCTGCTTGACTATCACTGTCATCCATTATCAGGTGGCAGCACCAGGTGGAGGTAGAAAGTAACACTCAGGATGGAGTTTGCAATGTCCCAGGGGAGTGAAATACTGCCCAATGCTAATGACAAATTACTTAAAGTTGAGCAAAAGTCAAGACAATAATACTGAATCAAACCCACATCTCTGGACTCCCCAGGCAAACACATACTATCGGGTATGTGACCACAAGCATAGCTCTCGTACTGAAACTAGACTACATCCAGTGTGAAAAACTCGGTCCCCCAAGGTACCATGAGCTTGCTCAGGTACTTTTCGTCATCGGTATACCAGACAGACAAGGATACAAACTATAGATTGTATCATCCTTTGCAGATGATTACACTAGAATTTAAGAAAGTTGACAATATAGAGGAGACGGCAAACCTTTGATCCAATGTTAATCAAGTCTTTCAACGAGCCACAGAAAATAACATGATTTTCATGTGGATAAGTTCCAATTACTCACTATGGAAAAAATGAAAACATCAAAGCAAAAACTACATATAATACATAGTCAAACCACACTGCTGAAAGAACAAGCAACATAAAATCACGTCGGAAGACCTTACTTTTAAAGAATACAAGAAGTTGCTGTCACAACTGCAAGAAAAATGATGGGGGTGGATAACAAGGAACTTCCAAACAAGAGGTGTCATACCAATGATGATACTTTTTTAAGACATTAGTACTCTCTAAAGTGGAATATTGTTGCATACTAACAGCCCCCATTCAAAGTTGGAATAATTGCTGACCTGGAGAGCATGCAAAGATCTTTTACCGCTAAAATCCACTCAATAAAACATCTAAATTATTGGGACCATCTAAAAATTCTATATCTATATCTATATATTCCATTATAATAATCCATAATAATTTCCACTTGGAAACTATTAGAAGGACTGGTTCCAAATCTTCACACAGGAATAACACAAGAGACCAAGAAGAATGGCATGATGTGCAAAATAACCCAATTGAATAGGCAATAGGCATGCTGCGAGAGAACTCAATCGACATCAAAGGGCCAAGACTTTGCCAACCTTTTCAACACCCTTCTGCTACACATACGGGGAGCATAACTGGCAACCTCTCACAGTGTTCAAAAGAGAACCTGACAAGCACCTTCAAAGGATACCTGATCAACCAGGATGTGACTCTTATGTCAGGTTGCGAGCAACTGCATCAAAGAGCCAGTTTAATCAGACCAGCAACCAGGAGGCCTGGTCAGAGACTGAGCTGTGGGGATGTTGATCCTTGAAATCATCAACAGGTAGGCAACAGGTGGGTAGTTACAAGTGTGCCTGGGGAGTTAGGAAGCAGATTCAATCTCATCATATGGCCTCAATATTTTCTCAAATATAAATCCCATTCTTGTGGTTTGATTGTACTTTATGTTACCTTAAGATTGGGAAGAAGGCCAAGACTGTGATCTAGCGAATGCAGAGAGTTGTGCGCCAGTGCTGCTTCTTGTAGCTGTTCCCACATAAATTCTCCTGCCTAACAAATAAAAAATAAATCAATAAATCTTGAGCAATGCTAATATTTTAAGAGGTAAATGTACATGAATTACAAAAATTAAATATGATAACAATAAATTCAATGTCTTTCATTAAAACTTATGATGTAACGAGATATAGTTTAGAATAAAATTTGTAAATAACCAATATTAAAAAAATAATAAATCACTTAAACATAATTGTAATTTCTGAGAGAGTTAACTCTTGCTACAGCATTTATTTGACAGCTACCTCCTGTTAGTGGCTATTTTTATATACAAAATTTAACATTTTGTGCATATGAAATCAGATAAAATGATAAGTTCAGGGAAAAATAAGCACAAAATTCTAGGTGCTATAGTTTGGCTGTGGTATGCCAAGAAACATGGATTTAACCCCAGAGGCCCCTGAAAATAAAATTTCAACAAAATGTTCAGTAAAAATATCTGCAGCATTGAACATTATCAAGGCCACTACTAGAGCTGCACAAAATTATGCTTAAGCGGGCGTTAGGTTCCAAAAATGCAATAAATGAAAACTCGTTCGATTTCAATCAAACTTTTTGACAAGTTCTATATGAAAAGTGTTTCATCTGGTCCAAGTTTCAGCATCGTAGCATAAATAGGAAGGGAGGAAAAAAAAATATTGAAGTAGTTGTGAAAATTATGCAAAAATGATCAAAATCGATTATCAATCAAAAGTGTCAACTGAAATCATAGCTACGACTCTTTGCTATCACAATAGCATATATTAAACAAATATTATAATTAGTTTAATTGGAAAAAAATTTGAAGAAAAAAAAAAAAGTTTTTTTTTTTCAATATTTTTTTTTTTTCATTTTTTTTTCAGGCGATTTGCATCAAACTTACACACCTGACTGTACGTAAGCCTATCTGTAAGGATGCCAATTTTGGAGAAAATTGGTTGATGTCAACCTCAGCCACAGATTTTAGAACCTTAGACTTTATTCATTTCTGTTTTTTTTTTTCAATTTACACAAACGTTTACAAAACTGATTCATTTTTTATTCAATTTACATGAAACTTACACAGTATATGTGGAGGGCATGTCTCTACATTGGGGGGCTTTCAATTTTCTCTAAGTTCATTTATTGATTTTATAATAGCAATAAACATGCCATATTTGCAAAAAAAAATTTGGGAACTTTGAACATTTATATTAGGAAAACTAAAGATGTTTTGGAAATTCTAAAGCCCCCAATCCTTTATTATATGCTAATGTGTCAGAAAAGTGTCACAGAATAATTATATCTGAAATGTGTGTTCTGAAGTGTGGACTTGAAAATGTGTAAAAAACATTGAAAAAACAAAACAAAACAAAATCTCCCTTTCTATTTATGCTGCAGTACTTAAACTTGGGACAATTTCAGCACTTTTCATATACAACTAGTAAAATAATATTGGTTGACATTGAGCAACTTTCAACTAAACCTCTGACGCCCCCTTAACTAACAATTTAAAGACAGCATGTAAAGCCATAATATTGGCTCTGCCAAAAATACCCTTATGCAGGTCATATATTTTTGCCCAACCCATTCTGTAGATATAGCTAAAGTATTACACAGTAGGAATCTGAGATATTGAATGTTAACTAAAATGAGGCACATACCTTGTCAGCACCACAACGAATGAAGAGGTCACCTAGTCGATTTAGTCCTTTGACTATAACTATTGATCGCAGCGTAGGTCGCAATGTTTGTAGAGCTTTGAGACTAACGATAGGTATGTGTAAGAGCTCTAAAGCCTGTAAATTTCGGAAGCATCGTAGACTTATAGTTTCACTCTGTGGAAGACTGTGCCCTGAAATATGAAAGTTGTATCATTTTTTTATGAATAAGGGTAATGTAATTATAATTTTCACTATTACTGTACTGTACTATAGTGCAATCATCTCACAAAGTACATTTCCTAATTTCCTAACATGCACTAATTATATTCCAATATAAAATGCTGAATACTATGGGAAAATTGACTAGGGCAATGAGGTGGACACGAACCTACGATCTTGGCATTGCCAAGCCGCATACTTTACCACTAGACCACCGCGACTTGCAAGTCATACAACCAGATTTCTACTGAAATCACAGGAAGTTTGGAGGCTTCTGAAGCCAGTTCATGTTTTACATATGACCCACAAGCCCTTGGGTGGAAGGGCAGAGTAGTCCTTCACATCACATTAATGTGATTTGTGTGTTTTTCTGAAGTTGGGGCATAAGATGTAGGACCATTCTGCCTTCCACCCGAGTGCTTGTGGGTCATACCAGTAGAAATCTGGTTGTACGAGTTTAACAAGTCAGATGGTGGTTTAATGGTAGAGTATGTGGCTTGGCAATGCCAAGGTTGTAGGTTCGCATCCACCACATTGCCCTAGTGGATTTTCTCATTGATATACATCACGTTAATGTGATTTGTGTGTGTGTTGCTGAATACTAAATACAGCACAAATACAAAAAACCAGTGTTGAATGTAATAAAACGCCATTTTCTGTGTGAGACCCGGAGGCTCCCCGGAGCTTACTAGGCTAACATGATAATGTCAGACTTTGGCATCAGTCATGTGTATGGAGTTCTGTGGGTCTACTGTGAACCACGAGCCAGAACCTGGGCCCCTCAGAGAGGCATGGGGAGCAATGGCCTATAGAAACCCCCATGTGGTTGGAAGCATTCTGTCTTCCATCGACCGGGTCAGGCACCCAAAAAGGCAAGCATCCCAAAACAAACCTCTATTCTGGTGAAATTATTGCTACCCAAAGCTGAACAAGTGGATAGAATTCCCTTAAAAGAAATGAGCAAACTATCATGAAATCACACTTCGCCGCGCCGCAGTCTGCGCAGCTCCCCCCTCCCCGGGAGGGGGAAGGGGGAGCCCCAGACCCCTAACGCCGGCTATACACCCTTCAGTTCTGAGGTTGGATGTCAAAACACACGAAAAAACGCTGACCGGGAGGGAGGGAGGGATGCCGAGGAGCCTCCGGGTCTCACCCAGAAAATGGCGTTTCATTACATTCAATGCTTGTTTTCTGGGGAAGCCCCTTCGGCTCCCCAGAGCTAACCACCCACAGTAGGAAAAACTTAGGGACTTACCCAGGAGGCGGTCATTGCTCACTCCACAACGCGAATCCGAGACAACTGGCTGCAACCGCTGACCCAAAATGACACAGGCCCAATGAGGACCTGAGATGTGCACGAGGTAACGAGCAGCCAAGACCTTGTTCGACCACCAAAAGCCCCGTGCCCAAATGTCAGCCCAGGACATGGTGCCAAAGATGGCAGCAAGAGCAGCGAACTTACGAACATCATGGGCACGGGAATAGACCGCAGTCTGGCTAGCCTGAAGAACTCTGCGGACGACCTGGGAGGCCCGCACAGGGAAGAAGGGAAACCGGATGAACCCAAAGCGCATCCCCGGACACAGAAGCCGTGGCGCTCAAAAACGGCGAAGAGCCGCCACCAGACAAAACATGATGTACCCCTGGCCCAACTAACCAAGCATCAACAAACCAGGGACCCCTCCGGAAAGCAGCAGTCTCATTCTTCTCCCGAAAAGACGGAAACGGCTGCAGGCGAACAAAATCAACACGAAGACCCAAAGAGCAGAAACTAATGTGCCGGAGGAGAGCATGAAGCTCCCCAACCCGACCCCCCAGAGGCCAATGCCAACAGAAAAGGAGCCTTGGAGAACAATCCTGAACCAAAGGGGCCACAACAAAAACCGAAACGGGTGCACGCGAGCGAATAATGGGTGAGAAGCGGGACAAAAAAGTCACAGCTCAACTTCCGCAAGCACAATTAGGTAAGTACCGTACAGAGAATCTAATGTATATAGAAGGGATAAGCCAGGCCCTGAAGACGTGCAAGGAAAGTAACCCAGATAAGACTACGAAAATGGGGCCATGACCCCCCCCCCCCTTGCAACCATTAACCCAGATGAACAAGTTAAGGCCACAGGAAGCACGGAAGGGCCAAACAAAAATCCACAACCCATCCCAACACACATCTACAGCATGAAAACTGCAGCAAAATGTTACCTCAAAACATCCAGACAGGAACACTTACCCCATAACATATACCCACACCAATGTACCTCGTAACCAGGTGGAGGTAGGTCCCCTATCTGGACTAAAGCATGGGCTGGACATGCATAAGAGTGGGACTGGATGGGTATAATAGGAGCTGCCTCATATGGCCCAATAGGCCTGCTGCAGTTACCTGTGTTCTGATGATCTTATATACGTATCCCAAAACCACAAAGCACCTGGCTGAAAGAGATGCCAGATCGCATAAACTCGCTTGCAGAACATAGGCACGAACGTGTCATGACACAACGTAGCCGAAAAGATTCCGGGAGCACCGCCAGTGGAAGAAGGTAGAGCTGCACATGCAGGAGAAGAGTAGGGTAGAGGTGAAGGAGGAGCCCTACACCCATACACAGGGAAAACCCAGCGTCCTCCCCATAGCAGCAATCTAGAACGCCCCCAGGAGCAACGGGGCACGGACTGGAGAATTGAGAAGAGCGAGAGGCGAAGTACCAGAGAGAAGAGACGCAAAACCCCAACACACATGCACACCGCCCATACCAAAAACAACCACAGCGCATGCGCAGCAGGGATGCCAGATGTGGGTCGTCAGAAGTTGCGAGCTGAAGAAGAAACCACGAATGTGACTAGAAAAATAGGCAAAATAGTGTTGTTAATGATCGAATCCCATATGAGAGTACAGTACACAGGGCAGCCGCCAACCATAGTCGAAAAGAGCAGGAAAGGGCAAAAAGAAACATAGCGCAGCTTCCCATTTGGGCTACAAGGAGCCCAATCGAGCTACAAGGAGCCCAAT